>NC_086229.1:68583433-68725933 GCF_036321145.2 Pelmatolapia mariae
CTTTTTATTCCTGTCTCTCTATAAATAGTTAAATTTTATATATTTATGTTTAATGTTTTTGTTAGTGAATATATTTTTTACAATAAACATTTATAATGATTAATGTCTCTGTTCTACTACACAGCAAATATTGGCACCCGACTTGACACATGTAGAATTTATTTCATATTATACTAATGACAACATACTAATACAGTGGGATGCAAAAGTTTGGGCAACCCTGTTAACAGTCATTATTTTCCTGTACAAATCGTTGGTTGTTACAATAAAAAATGTCAGTTAAATATATCATATAGGAGACACACAGTAATATTTGAGAAGTGAAATGCAGTTCACTGGATTTACAGAAAGTGTGCAATAACTGTTTAAACAAAATCAGGCAGGTGTATAAATTGGCAACACAAAAAAAGAGAAATGAAATGAATATTTAGTGTATATCAATGTGTGTCTCCTATATGATATATGCAAGTGACATTTTTTTATTGTAACAGCGATTTATACAGGAAAATAATGACTATTAATAAGGTTGCCCAAACTTTTGCAAAACACTGTATATAGGAACATAGTGAAGACAAGTTATTTAAGAGAGTAAAGAGAGGTTAGTTTATTTTGGAGTAGAGCTCCATTTATTAAGAAAAATTTAAAAAGGCAGGGACACTCTTTAGAGGTTTGTGGGTGGCTCTTAAAAGAGCCGTTGTGGGGAAGTCACTCAGACTTCAAACAGGCTACTCCTTTGGTTGCCAAGACACAGCTCCCTCCGCCGAGAAGTGGGCCATGAATTTCTCCCTTACCAGGACAGCCTCTCTGGAGGAGTTGTTTGCTGCTACACGACCCAGGCCTTGCAGCAGGTGCCCCTTTCTCGTCCAAACAGCGCAAACACTGATAACAGCATAAATCAAATTAAATCGGGACTTGATGAGACCTTTCGAGTATCACTAGAAATATTATAAACAGTCGTCTCCATACCACAGTTTGCTATCTTACTTACTTATTTACTTTGCTATCACAGTCATCAACTCAAATACTTGTTTCTAATTGAACAGAAATTTCTATGAACTTGTAAGAACTGTGTAGAACATAAATCAGTCTGTGTCAGATCCTGAATCTGAAATTTCCACTGAAGTCAAGGGTAAGAGGTAAGTGGAACTAGAGCAGGGCGATATGACCAAAAATATTTATCGCGATATACATTTGAAAATTTGCGATAACGATATAACTGACGATATAATTGACACTAGACAAAATACTTTACAACTCCACAACTTTATTAGTGCAAAAAACACCATCAATGTATTTTCACTTAAACAAGCAGCTGTTTTTTATGTGCATTAAAGTTATATAAAAATGTAACAGTGCAAATTCCTTGCTGACAGTTTAACCAAAAGGCATTTCCAGTGGAAATTGGCCGACATATCCTCAGCAAAACCATGTATAATATCCACAAAACTTAAAAAGAGGTTATACACACACAATATGGTAATATTATGTTGAAGCACAGTACGTATCACTCCGCGAGGCTTCTGCCTACGATAGCCGTAATGCTCCGACAATCCACCAAGCGGTGTGGCTTCGTAGCTTAGCAAAGTTGTACTAAAACATTTGACAGATTTTCGAGCGCCGTGTACCACATAAAATCGTTTCGAGGTCAGTAAACACAACCAGAATTCATACATAAGGCACACGGGATTATAAGGGACACTGTTGATTTTCAGAAAAAATCAAAGGATTGATTTTAAGTGTGCCGTATTTTCCAAACAACACGGTAATAACGATGGCCCGCTAGCATGTGCTACCAAAAATAGTGCTTTGTTGTGTATCTGACGGATGAAAGCTAAACCAGTTCCACACCACTGAAGTTGCAGCATTTTTACAAACCAATTCTGGTTCATCCGTTTCATTTAACGATCCACTTTCGCTTTTCTCATTCTGCGTCGCCGCCATGTGCATATGTAAACATAGGCACTGCGCACGCGCATTTTACCCATATTCTATCGCGATATTTCATTTTCCTATCATTGCCCAAAATTACACCGGTATTACCGTGAACGGTATGATATAGCCCAGCCCTAAGTGGAACCAAGATCTAGGACATTTGCTTTTTGAAGTTTGCAAAGACTGCTAAATTTTGACAATGGTAGTTCACTCTTTGCAACATAGTACACTTTTGAAAGATTTTTCAGGACTTCTTGTGCTTGGTTTATTTTTAGTATGTTTTTTTGCAATTGCTGTTTGTTCTGGGAAAGATATTGCAGACTGGGCAATAATGCATTTCTTGCATTTCTCATGGGTTCTGATGGGGTCTTTCTTAAAATTACTGGTCCCAGTAACAAAGGCGCTTGGCGACTTAGATATCGAGGGAAACTCACGACACACCTGGCAGAACATCATGTTATTTAGCTCGTCATATTCCAGCCACAGAAATTCTTTTGTCCATGAAACCAAAAAAGCTGAGCTTTCCTTTTGCCTCATAGTCTGATTTGTCATAACTTTTCCGTTTTGTGGTCGGCTTTTCATTGGCTGCCCCTTCTTCACCCTGACCTGTCTTATTTGGCTCAGCAGAACTAAAATACCGGCGTAAATCCTGCTGCTTTTACACACGTACTTACAAAACGGTCAGCGATTCTCTGCGCAATCAACCTCTCACATGTTTAAGCTTGCTGTGGGAGATTTCACTTGTCACGTTTGAATAGTAAGCTAATGAGTGATAAGATGATGCCAGAGGAATTGGTGCGCAATTAATCGTCACTCACCAATCAGTGCTGCCGCTCTCTACACACCGTTCGCGCGATCGCAAAGTGAAAGTGAAAGCAAAAAACAAGCGCAAATTCAAACGCGATTTCAATATGTCACATACTGACAGAGGCTCATCGATGCCAATGACATAATTACTCAGCTACATTTGCGAAAGAATGCAAAAGCATTGACATATATTTTTCCTATGATAGCCCAACGGGCAGGGCTGAGATAGATTTTGGTAGCCTGACTGGAAAAATCGCTAGCCCCGGGACGTCGGGCTATCGATTTTGCGAGCCCTGCTTTTACTAACCTCAGGCAGATGGACAGGTGCAGGTGGGATTGAGCGCCTGTAGTTGGTGTCTAGGCGGGCGATGCTTGGACCGACGCGGGAAAGCAGGTCCTCAAACTGGCCGAGTGAAAGACGGTGGTATCGCTGGAATCGGCCGTCATCCAGGCGCAGCTCCTGGAGCAAATGGTGAAACTCACCAAACTGCTCACGCATCTGGAGGACCTGATGGACCCAGGTATGGCGAGGACGTCTTTTACGCCGCTGCTCTGCTCTCCACAGTAAATAGAGGAGGGAGACTCTCTCTTCAAGCGCTAGCTCGACAGCTGCCATCTTGCGAAGATACCGTCTCGCACAACTTCCTCCCACATTTCCGGTTCACACGCGTCAAAATATGCAATTTTGAGGCACGATGGATTTTTCTTGGACACGCGTTGAGGTGCGAATGTGCACGCGTCAAATTAGGGCCGTTTGGGGCGTTTTCGCTCGCGTCTATCGCGTTCGGTGTGAACACACCGTCAGAACCTGGAAGAAATAAATATGGCATCTGAAAAGTTGGAGGAAATATCAGCTAAAACTCAAGCTGAAAACACTCTGACTAATGTGGATGAGTTTCAGAGGATCCTCAAAAAACTGTCTGAACTGAAGGAGAAGAGTAAAGGAGTTGTGATTAAATCTATGTCAGTGCTGGACGTGATGGGTGAGCTAGTAATGCTCATCGGCAGTATCATTAGACTTACTCCGACTCCTGAACAGGATGAGAAGTTAGGAAACGCCATCATCCAGTCAGCTGATCAATGTCAGAAGGTGGTTAAAGAGTTTGATGAGATGAAGAAGAAACTGATTGAGTTTACAGGATGTTAAAGCGTGGAAACGTCCTCCACCCCTCCTCCTCTTCCCACCTTGTAAAACATTAATTATACTGCATGTGTGAACCCACTCGAGTCATCATCACTGCAGGTGACATGCAGTCAGCAATGTCTAAGAGTTTGATGTGACCCTGACTCATCCTGACATTACACCAGAGGTTGCACCAACTATACAACCTCAGCCAGTGAGCTTAGAGTTACCAAGAATAAACTATTCAGCTGAGCTGTCTCCAGCTGTCCATGTCCAAAACAGAATGTAATCAAAGCTTAATGTTCAGATGGAGTTAGAACGTTCAAAAAAAGCGCCCCTCCGACAGGCAAACCCATCTGTTCTCTGATTGGATTGTTACATTTGTGATTGACATGACATTGACCAATCAGATGAAAGGAAGAAAAATAGGGTCAAAATGCGTACTTGTAACTTGCAGGGTTTTTTTGGCTAAGTCCACACACAAATCTTTTTTACGCACACACAAATCTTTTTTACACACACACAAATCTTTTTTACACATACAAATCTTTTTTACACACACACAAATCTTTTTTACACATACAAATCTTTTTTACGCACACACAAATTCTTTTTACACATACAAATCTTTTTTACACACACACAAATTCTTTTTACACATACAAATCCTGATTTACAAGTACAAAACTGATTTACAAGTACAAAATATTTATGACCACATTTTGAGCCCATACAGACGCTCCATACTGACCGCTCGACACAGCCAGATCATGTGATGTGCTGATCGATGTTTAATTGCATCAGTTTTCAGTTCTAATATAATATTGCTCAGAAATTTCATACGTTTATTTTATGTTGTTTTTGGTAAAAAAAAAAGAAAAGAAAACAAAAAAAACAACTTTTTGTTATTTTACAACTCTGTTGATTAACCAACAAGTCTGTGGAAAATGACAGAATATGCACCTCTTTTTGTTTCATTTTCACTGCTTTCATTGAATTTGGAGCAGTAAAGTAGACTTCAACAGTTTTACGATACACTACAGATCTGTGTATTTTTGACAGTTTGTTGTTCTATATTAACAATTTGACTTTTTTATGTTACATTACAGTAAACATATTATTCACAGTCTATTTTATATATATATATTTCACATATTTCCAAATATCAGAGAATGTATAGATTTTTTTGGGGAGACAGTTTATTACAAAATTTCTCTTAGGCAACTTCAGCAGAAATGCAGACTCACAGAAAGTTCACTTAAACTGTTCAACAACACAGAGCGAGTGTGAACACGTCTCTCATCCTGGAACTGAGCCAGAAGAGCTTTCTCATGAAAAATGAACACTTTTCCAGGTAGATCTTAAATTTTGCTATTGCCTTTACGCAATAACTTATCTCCACTCATCAGATTAAAAGCGTGTTTCAGGAAGGCGTTCCCAATCGTGTCTTTTTCATTCAGTAACCATTTGTTCCTTGAAGAAATTATTTTAAACTTAAATATTCCACTCCACCTTCTTTTTGTTTTGTTTTTAGCTTTACAAGAATATTATACGATGATGAGAAAATCATGCAGTGTATCTGACTTTACAGCTTTGTTTCTGTCAAACAAAGCTGTATGAAACGTTTCTCGCAGTGGTTGGCATCATGGTTGCTAGGCAACCTGGGCAGCGCGACGGAGGCCAGACCGTCCCATTTCACAAGCCTACAAGCCCCGCACTTCCGGTCTTAGTGGTCTTTGAGTACGCTGCCCTTGTGGACCGTTAAGGCTGCGTACTTTGAGGCTGCAGAACCTGAATTGGGATACAGCCTAAGGCTGTTCCAATTCTCAGCACCGCTCCTCTCTTTCCCTGAGTCCTTCGCAAATCTCCTTCCCACGATGACGTTTTCATCGAGGCCAAGGAAAAGAGTTTAGGAAAAGACGATAGGCGCTAATTTCGAAATTACACCCCACGTGATTACGTTGTGCAGCTGAGTCACGTGACCGCACAGCAACAAATCACCACAGAGCCAGGAAAAGGGGGCGGAGGAAGTGTGTGTGTAGGAGAGGAACCGAGCAGAGAGAGCTGCTTTTTCATGAAACGGGAGTAAAGTAGTGAACTTACAGGAACATATACCACTACCAACGTTTGGATCGATATCTGCATCGATCTGCACACCCTTGTCTCCTGGATTGTAGCTGAGATCAGCGTGAACCACGTGGGTCTCTGCTCCCTGATCTGTTTGGAAAGACTTTCAGCTTCATCACGGAGTTTCTCTCAGTTTGTGGGCTCATCTAAAGGTAAGCACCGAGCTAACTTTAATGTGGGTTCAGTTTATGTTGAGTTTGGCTCTGTTGAGAATAATAGATTGCTTGGTATTAATTGGAGTTAGACAGACTGTAGAGTTTGTGATTGTCTGCAACATTATAATCTGGCGGTTGCTAGGGGGTAAGAATACATACAGAAAAGTAGTCTTTGAATATGAACAAAGGGTGCAGGGCAGGAGAAGAGCCAACCCCCAGGACAGGAAGCCACAGGTACAAGCGTGGGGGAGGGCAATCAGCCTTTAGAATAGGACTTCATAGGATAATCTCTAGATGCATCTGTATTTTATTTTCTTCCAGCGCAAATAAAGACGTCTGATTCTTCACCTGGAAGTAAAAGTCTCCAAAAGGTCGCTACCATCAAAAATCCGTGAAATCGGCGAAGTGTGTTCACAGTTTATTGTGAACACTTTGACATAGTGAGAGACTGTTTGCAGAAAAACACCAACTAATCATTAGCTCAGCATGCTGGGAGAAGCTGAGCGCTCGCTTGCTTTTTAAATTATTTCCATCTCGCTTTGACTGCAGCTGTAACCTGACGTATTCCTCGTCAGGTATATATATGTGTGTGTGTGTGTGTGTGTGTGTGTGTGTGTGTGTGTGTGTGTGTCAGCTGAGTAACAGGAAGAGAAGAGTCAGAGAGAACAATTTCAGCCATTTGGACTCAGCTCAGCCACTACAGAGGAAACAATGACTTCAACACAAAAGGTGAGAAAAATATCACAGTTACACTGATACTGAAACTGTGTGCACAGCTGGTTGGTTTTTTATAAACATTTTAACAGCAGCTTTATCTTTTCCATCCTGGGCTCCTCCATATATACAGAATCTACATTCACAACCAAAAAACTCAGATGTTACAAGAAAATACAAAGATCATATTTTCTCTACACACATTGAAACAACAATATCATCAGTTGAACATTTTTTTATGAGTAAAAGATTTTCTCCACTTATCAAGGTTTCTTCAATATGTATTTTTCATTACACCTCTCATTGTAGCACATCATTGTAATGTGATACTGTCACCAGAAGGTAGTGGTAACACACCAACAATGTGTTTGTTGACATGTTTGATTCCACCAATGGAGGGAGTTTCAGTTTGTTCCACGACTGCATTTCACTTACTGCCTCTGTTTGTATCTCTGTCACTGCAGGACCAACATGGAGCGAGAAGTCAGCGCTCTCAGGAGGCCGACAAACCTCACAGAAGAAAGGGAGAGAAAACATACAGCTGTGATGAGTGTGGGAAGAATTTTACCTGGACTGGACACTTAAAAAGACACCAACTCATCCACAGTGGAGTTAAACCTTACAGCTGTGATGAGTGTGGGAAGTCTTTTACCCTGGCTCAAAATTTAAAAAAACACCAACTCATCCACAGTGGAGTTAAACCTTACACCTGTGAGTTGTGTGGAAAGTCTTTTACCGAGGCTGGAAACTTAAAAAAACACCATCTCATCCACAGTGGAGTTAAACCTTAGAGCTGTGACTTGTGTGGAAAGTCTTTTACCCAGGCTGGAAGCTTAAAAAAACACCAACTCTTCCACAGTGGAGTTAAAGCGTACAACTGTCACTTGTGTGGAAAGTCTTTTACCCAGGCTGGAAGTTTAAAAAAACACCAACTCATCCACAGTGGAGTTAAACCTTACAGCTGTGACTTGTGTGGAAAGTGTTTTACCCAGGCTGGAAGCTTAAAAACACACCAACTCATCCACAGTGGATTTAAACCTTACAGCTGTGACTTGTGTGGAAAGTCTTTTACCCAGGCTGGAGACTTAAAAAGACACCAACTCTTCCACAGTGGAGTTAAACCTTACAGCTGTGACTTGTGTGGAAAGTCTTTTACCCTGGCTAAAACCTTAAAAAGACACCAACTCATCCACAGTGGAGTTAAACCTTACAGCTGTGAGTTGTGTGGAAAGTCTTTTACCCAGGCTGGAGACTTAAAAAGACACCAACTCTTCCACAGTGGATTTAAAGCGTACAACTGTCACTTGTGTGGAAAGTCTTTTACCCAGGCTGGACACTTAAAAAGACACCAACTCTTCCACAGCGGATTTAAACCTTACAGCTGTGAGTTGTGTGTAAAGTCTTTTACCCAGGCTGAAGACTTAAAAAGACACAAACTCTTCCACAGTGGAGTTAAAGCGTACAGCTGTGACTTGTGTGGAAAGTCTTTTACCCTGGCTAAAACCTTAAAAACACACCAACTCATCCACAGTGGAGTTAAACCTTACAGCTGTGACTTGTGTGGAAAGTCTTTTGCCCAGGCTGGACACTTAAAAAGACACCAACTCATCCACAGTGGATTTAAAGCGTAAAACTGTCACTTGTGTGCAAAGTCTTTTACCCATTGTAACGGCTTAAAATTACACCATATCATGCACTGTAGAGTTGAAGCACACAGCTGTGAGTTGTGTGGTAAAGCTTTTGCTCAAAATAGCAGCTTACAGAGGCATCTAGTTACCCACTCTGGAATTAAGGCGTACAGCTGCCACTTTTGTGGAAAAAGTTTAAGCGACAAACAGTACCGAAATAGTCACCTGCGGATTCACACTGGAAATGATGTTTCCTGCTGTGATCAGTGTGGGAAACTGTTTGCAACAGATGCACAGTTAAAAATACACATGTTTAGCCACACTGAGGAGAGACCTTATAAATGTGACCTGTGTGAGAAGACTTTTAAAGCTCCACATCAGCTGAAAAAACACCAACAGATCCACACCAGAAAGTAACTCTAGAAGTGCAGTTACTGTGAGGTATGTATTGATTTTTTATCTTGTAATTTTAACCTGATTGTTTGGAAAAAGTCTGATCAGTAAACTTATGGAGTTATACTGAATGAACTGTTTGGAAAAATGAAAACTCATTTTCGCCCAGTAAGCTCAGTGTTGTAATGTAAACAGTAAAATGTAATTGGACGTTGGCAGAGATGCTCTTTATTTCAGGCGACGTTCAGGATAAAAACGTTGAAGGAATTCCCTGATTTACAATGTCTTTGTTTAGAAGTGGAGCAAAGCACATGGATCCATTTCTCAACCCTGTCGTCACTGTGGTGGTGGGAAAGAGTTTCTCTTTGACCTTTGTGGAAAAACCTCCAGTCACGAACGGGACTTAAAAGCACATCAACGTAGACACACTGGAGACAAAATGAACTACTGTCAAGAATGTGGGAGAGGCTTCCACACACCAAGTACTATAAAAATACATGATCTCTTCCACAGTGTGGTCAAAAAGCACATCTGTGACTAGTGAGGGTCATCCTTCACCACTGCACGTGAGCTTAAAGAAAAAGCATAAGGGAATCCACACAGAAGAGACACCACACAAGTGCAGACACTGTGACAAAAGCTTCTCACAATCAGGTCATCATAACAAACATGAACGTACACACATGGAAGTGAACTTCAGCTGTGACCAGTGTGACAAGAGCTTCAGGAATGTCAGTTCATACTCTGAACACAAACGATCCCACACTGTAAATAAACTGTTTCACTGTTACCAATGTGCAAAAACATTCACTTCATTATCTGCTCTGTGCAAACATCAGCCTGATCATGCAGGACTGAAATCACTGGATCACAATGAATCTGAAGAGAGAGAAAGATCCTCTTCTGGTTTCAGGGTCAGACTTAAAAACCTTGAGATCAGGCTCCACAGAGTTCAGCTGGAATCTCCTGTAAAGAGTGTTAGCTGATGTCACACTTGGATCTGATGAGGTAGCTCTGATTTCTGGACCTGCAGTGAATAATCCTGAATGTTACATTTAGGAAGCTGCATGTATAGATATGCATATCAAGTTTATGTTTTTTCCTTTGAGGGATTTTAATTCTCTAAAATGTTATCCCTGTTACATTTTAGTCTTTGTTTCCTTAGGACACAGTAGTGTTTAGTAGTTGTACTTGTTACTGTATTATTAAAGTTATAGGAAAGTCTTTCTTACCAAACTAATAATGTATCAGAATTGCAGATATTTATATATATTTCAATTTCTTTCATTTGAACTTTCTCAGTGTTTCCAAAATTAACTTTTTTTTAATGCATTCATTTTATGTGTTACCTCAGTTAAATTTCAATTCTTCATTCATATTTAATCTTTTGCTGTTGTAAAATCTTCTCTTAAATCATTTTCTCCCAAAACTGCAAATAGTTTCACAGCAGTTGCTCTTAAAACCTCCAAAATGAACTAAATCTGTCCACCAGCTTTGAAAATCACCTTCTGTGACTTTATGTCCTGAAAAAATAAACTCAAGCTAAACTGGTTTTGGGCTGTACTTCCATATAATACCAGTTTGTACCAGAAGATGAAGCAGTGAGTCAGTGTGACCTTTATTTAATTGGGCAAAGAACACAGTCTTATTCACAGTGGCAGCAAAGAAATGTTAAAAGTTAAAAACAGCAGCACACATCAGGACCATTTTAAAGATCACAGGTGACTACTTTTACTTAATTCAAATTCTGTTAAACCTCTATTTTTTGCTTCTCCTTTCACTTTAGTGTATTTAGTCCTTGAAGTCCACGTGTTGTTTTTTAATGAATTTTGATCCACATGTTTGCAGCTGTTTTCTTGTTAATTTGAAGTTTGTATTATGAAATCCTGATAATGTTAGGCGTTAGTTATATTTGATGAAGTCTGTGTAGAGTTTATCTTATTAAACAGTTTGGTGTGAAAAATAAAGAAATGGTCTCAGAACAAGTAGTTTGAGCCATGATTTCAGATTCAAACTAATTTAACTGTTTTCAGTGGTACATGTGGAGGTTTATCAGAGGAGGAGACTTGGCTGTTCTCCACTCACACTGAACAAGGATCCTGCAGCTCATTAAAAACTCTAAAATGATCTTCAAGGATAATATGTTTGATCTTTCTTAAAAACGTGCTGTTGGCATGAAGTTTTCCGACAGTGTGTTTAAGAGTCATTGTGGTTAACATCTCACACATTCCAATAAAGCAGATGTTCCTGCATTGCAACAGCGGTTTGCAGTTGCGTTCTCTCCCCAGGACTCTCATGGAGCACCACTTTGAAACTTTGTAACTCTCTCTGCAAAATACAATATATAAAGACCAATGCTGGGCAGTAATTATATAGTTCTTCAAAAATGTTACTGAGTATTACAAACAACAAAGATTTTTGCAGCTGTTTACCTAAAAATGCTGCAAAGGCATTTTTTTAAACAAACATTTCAAACTATTTACAGAACAATCAGGTGTTCTGCATCAAATCTGATGCCACACAATTTATTTGTGCCTCTCCAAAAAATAATTTCTGTCCACTATGAGATAAAGGAGAACATCAAAAGCCTGATACCTGCAGGCCTGACAACAGGAGACGTATCACTCCTGTAACATTTAGCAGTCGCGTCATTGTTCTGACATGCACAACAAAACTATTGACTACACTACACACTAACTACGCAAGATTTGCGTTAAATGACGCAAATCTCTCACATCTCACAACACTGCCGTCACTCCTAAAATTTCCTCTTCTTAACAACTTCGCATGGGACCCAACCTAACCTTAACAGTAGCAAACCAAGTCTCCCCTCGCCAGTCACATCAGAAGTATTTAACTAGCAGCAGGGTGAGGCACTCGCTACGTCTGGTGTTATGGCACCCCACACTCAGTGTTGGGAACGTTACTTTTAAAATGTATTCCACTACAGAATACTGAATACATGCCCCAAAATGTATTCTGTAACGTATTCCGTTACGTTACTCAATGAGAGTAACGTATTCTGAATACTTTGGATTACTTAATATATTATCATGCTGTTTACAACTATGTGAATGTACTATTGCTGTGATTTATTACTGTTACTGAAGGTCCGCGGCTCCGAACCGTAGTAAAGGGACCTCTGGCTAATACGTCGGGTTCGTGTCGGGCTGGTAGCCGAAAACTAGCTTTACTTTGTTGTCTGGGTCAACTTTGCTTGCGGGAGACAGAGAGAGGCGTTGAAAGGCTTCTCCAGCGGAACTTATTTTTTCCGGAGGAAAACACGAACACAGTGTACAGTTGAGTCTTAATAGCTTACTTACAAATGGGCTCGTCAGGCACTCTTCTTGGCTGTGTGAAAAGGAGGATGTTTTTTCTATTTTTCAGGTTCTATTCATAACCAGTATTATCACCACTATCATCATTCATCATTATCATTTCATCAAAGCATTTATTGAATCTGTTGATGTTATATTATAATGTGTATTTTAGGGGGAGCCTAATCACATATTAATGGCATAATAATCTTTCATTGCAGGTTTAACTGCATTCATGTAATCCATAGTGTTCATTAGAGAGTTGTTAATTGGGGGGTTGAAGTTATGGGGAAGTGAGAAAGTTAAGCTAAAGTTAAGATGACTCCATATCTGTTTACAATACAACACATCACTTATAATAAAGTTTACAGCATGGAGGCCTGTGAGCCCAGCACAACTTGCTGCAGGGGAATCTGGAGGAGAAGACACACATAGTGGGGCCTGTTCATACACACACAGTTTCTCAACTTGTTTTGCTCAAAACTGCTACGTGACTTGTCCAGTGTACGTGACTGTTTACTAGACAGAGAACATCTGGAGTAGGGAGTAAAGGGTGTTAAGGGTCCGATGTACTGGAGTGTTCTTAGATTACGAGAATTGATACTTAGATTTCCAGTAAATCCAAGTGTTTTGACGCATATTATTCGTCATCAACTGTTATATATACCACTCCTTGTTGTTGTTCTGGGGAGATCAGCTTTGGAAGCGTAATGATGCTCATCTTCCCCACATATATATGTGTGTTTAATAAAATCACTATTTTTGACATCTACTGGGACCTCCAGTCGTTTGTCCTTTCCTCAAAATATGAACCATGACAGCTGCTGTGGTTATTATTATATTTACATGCTTCCAGCTCCCATTTCTGCTCGGTGACAGCTTGGACTTTTCCTTTCTCTCCCTCCCTCGCTCACAGACACATAACGGGTATGGTAGTCCATTCTCCCTGCAGCACGGACTACACTGCCCATCAGGCTACATTCTTTAGAGCTATACCTGTAGCATTCTGCCTTTTAGCTTAGCACAACAACAACAACAAAAAGGCGCTCTCTCACCCAGGAAACACGCAGAGAGAGAGCGTCACCCTGTAACCATGGCAACCGTAACGCTGCCGCCTGGAACAACAGAACAGCTATCAAACAAACCCAAACAATCCTGACCCGTGACAATATGAAACAGGGAAGTACCACCGTGTAATCCATTTATTTCAACAAAGTAACTGTATTCTGAATACCACCTTTTTAAACGGTAACTGTAACGGAATACAGTTACTCATATTTTGTATTTTAAATACGTAACGGCGGTACATGTATTCCGTTACTCCCCAACACTGCCCACACTAAACGTGGGGCAGTTGCTAAGCTAATCGGTAAGAAAGCTCTCATACACTGCAATTTGAATGGCTTAGTAGTGAAAGCACTACTTGACACGTGCTCAAGTTTGCATCATAAGTAAACATTGGAAAGACTGATACTTGCCTGACTTAGTCATGCGACCTCTGTCTGAAATCATCGAGGAAGGTCTGAGCTTCTTCCCCAAGGCTATTCGGGCCCTGAACCAGGTGTAGGACTGGACTCTCACATACATCACATCACCACACGCACTCTGGTTTTCTTTATGCACACTTTCTATAATTTATAATCTTTATAATCTCTTTCTGCTATTTGCACATTTTTTTACTGTAAATTTCTAAGTTAATCTGTACATTTTTGTAGTAACCTGTAAATTGTAAACCTGTAAATTGTAAATACTGTAAAACCACTGTCATTTAATGGTCGGGCATTGCACAGCTACAAGCATTTCACCCCATGTCATACTGTGTATGGTTGTGTATGTGTGACAAATAAAATTTGAATTTGAATTTGAATTTGAAATTGATGAGTTGAAAGATTGCGCAGTCAACGGGGAAACCACATCATTTGATGGCTGGGTACCCATCATGATCAAATTACCCGAGGGTGAAGACCCCACCCTCTCCGTCAGTACTCCGGTCCTCGACAGTACCTTGCCTTTGGACAAACCATTGATCGGTTTCAATGTCTTGGAACAGATCATTGAGGGGCAACTAGAACAGTTGATACCTACTCTTGTTACTTTGCTGTGAATGCCATCTGTCTTCCCCCTGAGAAAGGTGAGGTGGTCATAAGCTTCATCCAGACAGTAGAGCCAAACATTACACAAGGGTGCTTGAGGACAGTTGAAAGGGATGTGATTATCCCTGCTGAACAGGTCTCCTGGTTAAAGTGCCGGGTTCCATCAACCATGAATCCGCTTGATTGTTTAGTGCTGTTTGAGGCTGATGAGGGTAACCAGGCCCTAGAGCAGTTCGATGTCTTGACGGGGTTAGTTGAAATACAGAATCCTAAGCCGTACATCATCATTGCTCTGAGTAATGACACCAAACATGATATCACCTTGACAAGGAAGACGGCCCTGGGCACCTTACAGCCGGTTGAACATATTGTGGAGGTCGAGGCCTCAAACGAGTGCCCACCTGCAATAACAGTCCGCAAGATAATGGTGGAGTCAGCTGGACCTCTCCCAATGTCATGGTGTCCGCCAGTGAATCTTGATCATTTGGAGGAGGAACAAAAAGAGATTGTCCAGAGAATGTTGTTTGATGAGTGCAGGGTTTTTGCGTGGGATGGGAACGATATTGGTTGTAATCCTGATCTGAAAATGGTGATTAACCTAAAGGAGGACATACCAGTGCAGAGAGCATATACAGGTCCTTCTCAAAAAATTAGCATATTGTGATAAAGTTCATTATTTCCTGTAATGTACTGATAAACATTAGACTTTCATATATTTTAGATTCATTACACACAACTGAAGTAGTTCAAGCCTTTCATTGTTTTAATATTGTTGATTTTGGCATACATAACTCATGAAAACCCAAAATTCCTGTCTCAAAAAATTAGCATATTTCATCCGACCAATAAAAGAAAAGTGTTTTTAATACAAAAAAAAGTCAACCTTCAAATAATTATGTTCAGTTATGCACTCAATACTTGGTCGGGAATCCTTTTGCAGAAATGACTGCTTCAATGCGGCGTGGCATGGAGGCAATCAGCCTGTGGCACTGCTGAGGTGTTATGGAGGCCCAGGATGCTTCGATAGCGGCCTTAAGCTCATCCAGAGTGTTGGGTCTTGCGTCTCTCGGCTTTCTCTTCACAATAACCCACAGATTCTCTATGGGGTTCAGGTCAGGAGAGTTGGCAGGCCAATTGAGCACAGTAATACCATGGTCAGTAAACCATTTACCAGTGGTTTTGGCACTGTGAGCAGGTGCCAGGTCGTGCTGAAAAATGAAATCTTCATCTCCATAAAGCTTTTCAGCAGATGGAAGCATGAAGTGCTCCAAAATATCCTGATAGCTAGCTGCATTGACCCTGCCCTTGATAAAACACAGTGGACCAACACCAGCAGCTGACATGGCACCCCAGACCATCACAGACTGTGGGTACTTGACACTGGACTTCAGGCATTTTGGCATTTCCCTCTCCCCAGTCTTCCTCCAGACTCTGGCACCTTGATTTCCGAATGACATGCAAAAGTTGCTTTCATCCGAAAAAAGTACTTTGGACCACTGAGCAACAGTCCAGTGCTGCTTCTCTGTAGCCCAGGTCAGGCGCTTCTGCCGCTGTTTCTGGTTCAAAAGTGGCTTGACCTGGGGAATGCGGCACCTGTAGCCCATTTCCTGCACACGCCTGTACACGGTGGCTCTGGATGTTTCTACTCCAGACTCAGTCCACTTCTTCCGAAGGTCCCCCAAGGTCTGGAATCGGTTCTTCTCCACAATCTTCCTCAGGGTCCGGTCACCTCTTCTCGTTGTGCAGCGTTTTCTGCCACACTTTTCCTTCCCACAGACTTCCCACTGAGGTGCCTTGATACAGCACTCTGGGAACAGCCTATTCGTTCAGAAATTTCTTTCTGTGTCTTACCCTCTTGCTTGAGGGTGTCAATGATGGCCTTCTGGACAGCAGTCAGGTCAGCAGTCTTACCCATGATTGCGGTTTTGAGTAATGAACCAGGCTGGGAGTTTTTAAAAGCCTCAGGAATCTTTTGCAGGTGTTTAGAGTTAATTCGTTGATTCAGATGGTTAGGTTAATAGCTCGTTTAGAGAACCTTTTCATGATATGCTAATTTTTTGAGACAGGAATTTTGGGTTTTCATAAGTTATGTATGCCAAAATCATCAATATTAAAACAATGAAAGGCTTGAACTACTTCAGTTGTGTGTAATGAATCTAAAATATATGAAAGTCTAATGTTTATCAGTACATTACAGGAAATAATGAACTTTATCACAATATGCTAATTTTTTGAGAAGGACCTGTACTTCCATACCTAAGCTGCTGCTACGGGAGGTTAAAGAGTACGTGCAAGACCTCCTGATGAAAGGATGAATACCATACCATACCATACCATACCACCTTTATTTATAAAGCACTTTAACATAAAACCAGAGTTTACAAAGTGTTGTACATGCAAATAGCATAAGTAAAGTAAAGTAAATTAAAAATAAGATAAAATAAAATAAATAACTAAAATAAATGAAAACATTTTAAAACAAATTGAGTCAGACCCTTTAATCAGTGCCAAAGGCTTCAGCGAATAAATATGTTTTAAGAAGACTTTTAAACTCAGAAAGAGAAGAGACCTGTCTAATGTGCAAGGGCAGCTCATTCCACAACTTTGGAGCATCTACAGCAAAAGCACGATCACCTTTAAATTTACACTTAGGTTTCGGTACCTTAAGGAGCTGCTGATTGGCGGACCTAAGAGAACGGGCAGGTGTATATGGTTGTAGTAGCTCCGAGAGGTCTCTTATTTGTTTTTAAATCTCTTAATGAGATTTAAAAACAAATAAGTAGTGGCTTCAGAATCGCCACCAAAAACCATCACTTGTGTTTTCTGCGTATTAAAATGTAAAAAGTTCAAAGCCATCCAGGCACTTATTTCATCAAGGCATCTGAGCAGAGGGTCTACTGAGAAGCCATTTATTTTTTTAAGTGGGAAATAAATCTGGGAGTCATCAGCATAACAGTGGAAAGAAATCCCAAGGGGCGGTAGGTGAGGTAAGTGACGGAAGTGACGGACAAGGTAAGTGACTCATGTTGTAACTGACGTCAGACGCCGGAGTTTTTGGCGAAAAATTAAAGCGAATGGTAATTTAGATTTGAACAAATTCCTTTAAGCTTCAGTTTTACCAAATACACTTATCAATTGTCTTATAACTAACAACATTTGTCTAAATCATCTCCAACACCCTGGAGAACAACGTGGAGAGTTTAGAGGCTCTCCAAGATTACATTGATCAGTGCTTCCAGGATCTCGTGATGAAGAAGGTCCAGAGTGCAGCTTCCCCGGCCAAATCTGAGACGACGTCGTAGAAAAGAGTTCGCCCGGCAGATTCCCCCGGCACAACATCACCAGCCAGCAAAGATATTGTCGACATACTGGAGTCAATCGACCAACGATTGTCCAGTTTCGATACAAGGCTGTCCTTGGTGGAGATTCTTCACCGGGAATTTAAATCCTTGCGAGAATCCCTGGAGTTCAGCCAGCAGCAGGTGGAAACGCTCGCTGCTGAAATTGCCAGGCTAAGGGAGTCGGTGAAATGTCTCACAGACAATTTTACTCAGCTAAATAGAGAAAATAAAAAAATAAAAGAAACAGCTATTGATCTACAAGCACGTAGCATGCGTGATAATCTGGTATTTTCTGGTATTCCAGAAGCCGCTGGAGAGGATGCGGAGACCACGGTAAAAAGCTTCATCAAAACCCATCTGTTTACTTTACCGGTATCAAATCGCATCTTAAGTGCGATATGATAGCAGAATTAACACCGCCACTCTCCGTCAATGGTTTGATTGGAATGTTTCCGGGGTTTTTTTTCCTTCTGTTTTTTTTTCTCTCTTTTTCCCCCTCGTTTTAATGTTTCTTTCTTTCTTTCTTTCACTGCTTCGGTCACCTGCTTCCACACTCATCCACAAACAACATCCTTTATTTCAACACAAATGCACCGCACAATCACGCACAGTCATGCGCTCAACGACAGCACATTTACATCAGTCAGACAGCGCACACAGACCTACAGGATACACACACTTAAGCCAAGCCTACTCATATTAGTAAATATGCACACACATAGTCAGACTCAGGGAGCATCTCGCCACACATTTTCCTCTCTCTCCTTCTCTTTATTTATGAACAAGTGATGTATTCTCTCCACCTGTCTAAGCGACACACACAGCAAACACCCCTGGTTATACACAGACATCTATGGGTGCACTAAGGTTCGTTACATGGAATATAAATGGAGCTGGCTCCAGAGAAAAGAGGTTAAAAATATTTAACCAACTCAAAAAACTACAGGCAGATGTTGTCCTTTTACAAGAGACCCACAGACCTCTTAGAGGTTTAAATGAACTTAAAACACCTGAGTTTCCTAATGTGTTCTCAGCTTGTTATAATTCTAGACGAAGGGGAGTAGCAATTTTAATACATAAAAATATTAATTTCACAGTACTCGATACAGTTATAGATCCAGAGGGCAGATTCTTAATTATTAAACTATCTATACTTGATAAAAAGCTATGTATTGTAAGTGTATATGGTCCAAATGTTGATGATCACTCATTCTTTCACAGTTTTTTCAGTGCACTCTCTGAACACTTAGATGGCACTCTTGTTCTTGGAGGCGACCTCAACCTTGGACTAAATGAAGAAATGGATAGGCTGAATACAGCAGGAACTCAGCGTAATTGGCAGTCCATAAATATAATCAAACAGTATATGAGCGACTTTGGTCTTTGCGATGCATGGTGCTCCCTTCACCCCACCAGTAAGGAATATACTTTTTTCTCACATGTCCATCACTCCTACTCTCGTCTGGATTAGTTTTTGGTCAACAGCTCACTGCTGAGTGACATTTCAGACACTGAGATTCACCCTATAGCTGTCAGCGATCATGCTCCTGTATCTTTAACACTAATGCACAAGAATAATACTACGCCAAGTAAAAACTGGAGATTTAATACATCACTGCTTAAAGATGAAGACTTTATTAAATATTTAAAAAAAGAGTGGACTTCATATTTAGACTATAATGACACTCCCGGAACATCAGCTTCTGTTCTATGGGAAGCAGGGAAAGCTGTGATGAGAGGTAAAATAATTTCTTTCTCATCACATAAAAAGAAAGAAGAAAACAAAAATATTCAGGAATTAGAAAAAACCATCAAATCACTAGAAGAAGCCTACGCGTCCCCCCAAGATCAGGAAACATTGAACAAAATATGCAAAACAAAACTAGAATTAAATGAGATAATTGATAGAAAAAAAAAATTCTTAGTACAAAGACTACGCTTACAAAATTATGAACATGGTAATAAATCAGGTCAATTTCTAGCAAACCAGCTAAAAATAAATAAAGAAAAAACAACTATATGTGCTGTTCAAGATTCATCTGGGAACACAATATATGACCCGAAACAAATAAACAACATTTTCAGGGATTTCTATAAAATGTTGTATTCACCACAAATAAACCCATCTAAAAAGGAATTTGATCAATTTTTGGACAACATAACTCTTCCAAAATTATTAGACTCTCAAGCAATGGCACTGGATTCGCCACTGACATCAGGTGAACTCCAGGAAGCCCTGATAAGTATGCCCAATAATAAGGCTCCAGGTCCAGACGGCTTTCCTGCAGAATTCTACAAAGAATTCTGGACGATTCTAGCACCAGTTTTTTTACAGAACGTTGTTGGAAATCAAAGAAAAGGGCAGACTCCCATCAAACATTAATCTCCTACTAAAACCAGGCAAAGACCCTGTATATCCCTCAAGCTATCGTCCAATATCCCTTAGGAATGTAGACCTTAAAATAATCTGCAAAGCTCTCTCAAAAATAACCTCCCTCTTAATTCATCCTGACCAAACTGGTTTCATAAAAGGTAGGCACTCATCAACAAATACACGTAGATTACTTAATTTAATAGACTACTCATACAGTAAACACCTTGAAACTACAATATTTTCTTTAGATGCAGAAAAAGCATTTGACAGAGTTAACTGAAAATTTCTATTTGCAACTTTACACAAATTTTGTTTTGGATCCTCTTTCATTAACTGGTTTTAAATATAATATAAAATCCCCAACAGCTTGTGTCAGAATAAATGACCAGACATCCTCCAGCTTCTGTCTCCTGAGGGGCACCAGGCAGGGATGTCCCCTTCACTGTTTGCAATTTTTATTGAACCACTAGCAGCAGCAATTAGACAGAATTCACTAATTAAGGGCATAAAATGCAAGAACGTGGAACATAAAATCAGCCTATATGCGGATGATGTGTTACTCTTTCTCCGAAATTCACAAACCAATATCTCTGGGGTGACTGAATTGATAAACTCTTTTGCAAGAATATCACTCAGTCACTCAATTAACTGGTCAAAATCTAAAGTCCTTCCAATTAATTGCTCCTTCCATAATTCCTCTTTTACACCACTGCAATCGGGTAATATAAAATATTTTAGGTATTAATGTTTCTCCCAAGCTTGAAGATCTAACTAAATTAAACCATATCCCGCTTTTAAAGAAAGTAGAAGGTGATCTGGCTAGGTGGAAATGTCTACCCATATCACTTACGGTAGGTGTCTGCAACCTTTAACACCCAAAGAGCCACTTGGACCCGGTTTCCACGCAAAAGAAAACACTGGGAGCCGCAAATACTTTTTGCAACCTAAAATGAAGATAACACTGTATATATTGTTTTTTGTGCTTTGTGCGGACAACTAAAGTAAGTAAGTAAGTAAGTAAAGTTTATTCCATCAGACTTGATGGAACCTTATTTTTTGAAGTTGGCAGCGGATTATATTGCAGAACCACTTTCAATTCTATTTAATTTTTCAATTAAAACCAAAGAAATTCCATCGGTTTGGAAATCAGCTTTTGTCTTGCCTTTATTGAAAGGAGGTGATCCATCGGTGTTGACTAACTATAGGCCACTATCAAATTTGTGTGTTTTATCCAAAATCATGGAATCTCTAGTTTGTGACCAGTTGAAGGAGTTTTTGTACTCTAATGATATTGTCTCTAAATTTCAGTCAGGCTTCAGGAAAGAACACAGTACTAACACTGCCACTATGAAAGTGATAAATTATATTATTATGGCACTTGATAAGAAATTGTACTGTGCGTCACTCTTTATTGACCTCTCAAAAGCTTTTGACACTGTTGATCATGCAGTCCTAAAAAACAGACTGCTCAGCCTTGGATTGTCAGAACATGCAATAGCGTGGTTCTCAAATTATTTGAATAATACAACCCAGTGCATTAAACTTGAAGGTCTTTGTTCTAAATTTGTTGCTGTCCACAAGGGGGTGCCACAGGGCTCAGTTTTGGGTCCCCTTTTGTTTCTTTTATATATCAATGACTTGGGTCAAAATGTCTCAGACACAAATTTGCATTTTTATGCTGACGATACAGTTATTTACTGCTATGGATCATCTCTTACTCAGGCCATTGAAACCTTACAGAAAGCCTTTGTTGCTTTCCAGCATTCACTTATCCAGCTAAAATTAGTTCTCAATGCTGACAAGACTAAGCTAATGTTGTTTTCTAAGTCAAAGAAGGTCCCAGAGCCTATTCCAGTGGTGTCCACCCTTGAAGGAAATGTCATAGAGATAGTTCATGAATATAAATACCTTGGTGTCTGGATAGATGACTCCTTTACCTTTAAACCACATATAGAGAGACTTGTAAAGAAACTGAGGCTGAAACTTAGTTTTTTTTTCCCGTAATAAACAGTGTTTTTCTTTTGCAGCAAAAAAACGTCTTGTCACTGCAACCTTTTTATCTGTGTTAGATTATGGTGACATTCTGTATATGAACGCTTCTTCTTCATGTCTTCTAATGTTGGATACGATGTATCATGCTTCCTTGAGGTTTATCACCAATTGTAGATATCTGACCCATCATTGTGACTTGTACTTAAGAGTAAATTGGCCTTCTTTGGCCATTAGAAGACAGGGGCATTGGTACACTTTTATTTACAAAGCTATGCTTGGATTGTTGCCTCCTTATATTTGTACTTTGGTCACAAGGACAAATAGTGGTTCTTACTCCTTGCGTTCAAATGATCAGCTGCTGCTGTCTGTTCCCCTTGTCCGCACAGAGTTGGGTAAGAAAGCTTTTGTCCACTCTGCGCCCTTTTCATGGAACTTGTTACAGAAAGACTGGAAACTGACTGAATTGTTGTCTTTAAATGTTTTTAAAACTAAACTCAAAGGCCTACACACTGCCTCAATAATGTGTAATTGTTTTGTGTAATTTTTAATCTTGTTTGTTTGTATGTATTTGTTTGGAAATGTGCTGCCTCTTGGCCAGGACTCCCTTGGAAAAGAGGTTTTTAATCTCAATGGGACATTCCTGGTTAAATAAAGGTTAAATAAAAATAAAAATATTAAGCGCTTTTCACAGACAGGCAGTCACAAAGCGCTGTACACAAATATTAAAATAAACAATACAATCAATAGACATTATACACAATGTAAAAGATCAAATGTAAATAATGTAAAGAATATAAAATATGTAGATCAACAAGAGGCTTGTTTGAACAGAAAGGTTTTTAACTGCTTTTTAAAAGAATCTACAGAGCAACTAAGGTGTGTTGCTTATGTAATCCATGAAGTGCTACAGAGAAAATTACATTGTATTTATGCAATTAACACATTTTGAACTCTTAAAGAAATATAACAAAAGGAAAGACACCCAACTGAACTAAAATGATCCATGTAGCAAACAAAAACTGTTGTGAGCCGCCACCCTTATATCGCCTTTGGACTTTTGGAGCCTTGACCTGACTCTTAAAAAGTAATTGGAAAAAAAAGCACTATGCTGCTAAAAAAAAAATAGATATTTGCAAAATTCTGCCTAAATATCTATTTTACCTTGTTAATGTGTGTGGCGGGGCGTGGTCTGCAGTGCCGCTTCAGGGGAGTCGGACACACCTGAGCGGCACCCGCAATCGCGCCTCGCCGCCTTAAAGTCTGTGCTCTCTCTGCTGTTGTGTTGTCGGGCTGTGAGCTGAAAAGCTACAGCCGGCTTTATGCGTACTGCAACCATGTGTGAAAATTGGTCAATAAAGAGATGCTGAAAAGCATGTCCATGCAAACATCGTCGGGTCTGCCGTGATATGTTTACAATGAGACTTCTGGTCCCAAACCTCTGTGCACAGCATCTGCAAATCGGGGCTTTCATCTTTACGCAGGACTGTAAGCTGTCATCTGTGAGGCGGGAGCGGTGTTTGTTTTTAACATACTTCACGGTTGAGAACAGCTGCCGACATAATGTGGATCCGAAGATCCATAATTGGCCTATCTGAGGTTGAAAGTCTCGATAACTGCACGGCATTTTGGCGGGTATACCGGCTTCCGCGAGTATGACGCTTATTTTGAGCGATGAAAAAAATAATGAGACATAATTTTATTTTTATATTTCAAAATCACAATATTCTTCCAATTTAGAACTACAAGTTAAAAAAAAGAACTAAACACAAATAAAATGCACTTCAGCTAAATACTTCTTCTATTTTCCCACACCACCCGGAGCTGCAAAATAAGGACTAAAGAGCCACATGCGGCTCCGGAGCCGCGGGTTGCCGACCCCTGACTTATGGGAAGGGTTGCCGCTATAAAAACGATGGTCTTACCAAAAATAAATTATTTATTCTCAATGATCCCAACTAAACCGCCACAAGATTGGTTCAGATCTCTAGATTCAAGTATGTCCAAATTCCTTTGGAAAAATAAGCCCCCACGTATAAGCTTAAAAACACTACAAAAGACCAAGGATGAAGGAGGATTAGAACTACCTCACTTTCAGCACTACGTCTTAGCCAACAGGCTTCAGTTTATCTCAGGATGTGTCATGTTTCAGCTGTGTGCAGGCAGGAGAAGGACCCAAACACAAAACTCACTGAGACAAAAGTGAACTCAAAACACTGCTTTATTGCAGGCTAGCACGAAAAATATAACAAAACTAAACTGGGACATGGATAACTAACACACAGGGAAACACAGCCATGAGGGAGACTACGACACTGTCAAAGAGAAACACAGGGCTTAAATACACAGAGGGATAACGAGGGAATGAGACACAGAAGGAGAGCACAGCTGGGAGTAATCAGGCTGGACGAGACAAGGGAAGTAAAACTAGAAACACTGACATGAGACACAGACTTTCAAAGTAAAACAGGAAACACACTGACTGAACTCCAGACATGTAAACTTAACAGCAACTGGGGAGACAGAACATAGGAACCTGAAACATGGTACAAAAAGGTCACAGTAGACACAACATGGAACACAGAGAAGCCATATTACAAAGCCAAAGAACTAAACCTATGATAATCATAACTGAAACCTAGGGAAACAAGAACCAGTACAACAAAGGACTCAAAACATAAACCATAATATAAAAACACAAGATCTCTTCAAAATAAAATAGGAAACATAATGAGACACAGACAAGACAACCAGAACTTGACAACGTAAGACACAGACATGAAACACATGAAGAGCAGGGGAGACTTATCAGGGGTTGGAAGACACAAGGGGAATCTAATAACAAAGAACTAGAAAAACTCATGAGCTTAATCATATAAACATCCAAATAAACTAAACTCAAAACACTGGGTCATAAGACCCAGGATTGTGACAGAGCCCCCCCTTCAAGGGCGGATTCCAGATGCCCCAAGCCGGGAAAACCAAACCAAAAAAAACCCACCCAGGGCGGGTGGCGGGGGTCCAGATCGGAGGGCCAAAACTAGGTCGAAAACAAAATGTCCAATAAAGGCACAGGGGACAGTCCAAAAACTCAGGTGGGGAGGCCGACAAGGAGGCCAACGGCTCAGTAGTTCATGACTGAACAGTTCTGGAGGCCGACCGCGGAGCCAGCGGTGGCGACGAAGCAGTTCTGGAGGCTGACCGCGGAGCCAGCGGTGGCAATGAAGCAGGTCCAGGGGCCGGCCGCACCGGCGAAGAAGTCCAGTCAGCGGCCTGGAAGGTGGCCGCTGATGCCAAACCAGGCGTGGACGATGTTTAGCAGGCTGAGCCGGACGTGGACGAGGCGGTGGCTTGGCGACCGCAGGACCAGGCGAGGCAGGACCAGGCGAGGCAGGACCAGGCGAGGCAGGACCAGGCGCGGGAGTCGCAGGTGGTGAAGCGGAAGGTGGCGCTGCAGGCGACGGCACGGGAGTCGCAGGTGGTGGAGCAGTTGACGGCTGAATGGACTCAGAGCCATCAGCAGACACGGAGAGGTAGTGTATGGGTGCTCCGGGACCTCCAGCTGACGTGGCATGAGGCTGGACGGGCTCCTCGGGCCCTCTAGCTGACGTGGCATGAGGCTGGACGGGCTCCTCGGGCCCTCCAGCTGACGAGGCATGAGGCTGGAGGGGCTCTCCTGGGCCTCCAGCAGGAACAGGCGGCGGCGTGGGAGCTGCCGAGTGCTAAGCAGACAGTTCAGCGGTTGGTTGTGCAGATGATTGGGCTAATGAAAGGGGTATGGGTGACAAAACTGAAGCCTGACCTGGAGACAAAACTGAAGCCTGACCTGGAGACAAAACTGATGACGGAACACATGACTGAGCTAATAACTGAGCGCTGGAAAAAATGAGAGGTTGTAGTGATTGTGGTAGTGGTTGCTGACCTAACTCTGAGCCTACAGAACACAAGGACAGGGGCTGTGAATAATCAACCCTTAAATTAAAACTTCAAGCACTTAGGAATGTTTGGTTCTCTGGGATTAGGTAACCACCATAGCTTATGGCTCCTTCCTAATAACTACATACGGGGTAGAGAAGAGAGAAATATGGGAACTGGACGACCGGTGAGCCTTGGAATGAAGGTGAGCATGATTGTGGGGGGCCACAAGGCAGCCGAAGTATCTACCATGTTTGCAGTGGGCCATGCCTGGTATGTTGCATGGCCTAGAGATGAATAGGCTAGCATTTGGCCTGGACGCCTGCTCTGCTGCCTGCTCATCACAACACTCATATCGAGGTTCTACTTCTGACTGAGGCAAGTTAAGGGCTGCCGAACTGTCACTCCCCTCGTGGTCATACTGGTGAGTCTCAACTTCATCCCCAGTCTCAGGTGCCATGGGACCCTCTTTCCCTAGTCAATCCTCCCCGTGGGCCCCAGCCATCTCTGACAGGTTCTCAGCAATGTCCTCGGCATCTGTTACAGGTGTCCTTTGTCCTGGCTCTTCAAGATCCCCCGGGCGCAGAACAGATCCTCCTTCAAACCGAGTCTGCGTCTACCTCGCTGGTTCTATTCTGTCCTGGCTGACAGCCTGTTTCTCAGAAGGGACGGGTGTTCTGGACTCAACCTGGATCGGTGGTACCCTCAGTCAATAGCCACTGCCTGTGTCATCATCTGAATCAGAGATCTCAGCATTTTCTATCCGTCCTTCCCTGTCTCTACCCCTCACTCGATCATTGGTCTGTTTGTGTGTCGATCTTAAGGTTAGTTTAGTTGGTTGTGGTGGGAACTCTACTGGCAAATCATTGACCAACAGGAGCAAGTTTCGGTGCAGGGTCTGAGTTCTTCCCTGGCCATTACCCTCTGGATGGACGACATACACTGGGTTGTCCCAAACCTGTTCCTTGACCACTTATATCCTGTTCTCCCAGTAGGAGCGTAATTTGCCGGGTCCACCACGCTCGCCTAAATTCCTCACCAACACTCTGTCCCCTGATTTTAGTACCACTCCCCTCACCTTCTGATCATAGTACGACTTCCCCTTAGCACTAGCCGAGAGGCTATTTTTGGTGGCAATCTGATAGGCCTCTGTCATTGTCTTACGCCACTTTTCAGCATACCCCCTGTGCGACACTGGTTCAGTTTCCTCAACCAGGCCGAACAAAAGATCCACCGGAAGGCAGGGGTGACAGCCAAAAGCAAGAAATGTGGGGAATAACCAGTGGACTCATGACGAGTACAGTTATATGCGTGTACAACCTGCGGGAGATGATCTTTCCATGTTTCCTTTTCTTTGTCTGTCAGGGTACGCAACATCTGCAGCAAGGTGCGGTTGAATCGTTCTGCGGGATTACTCTGGGGGTGGTAGGGGGATGTCCGAGAATGACCAACCCCTGAGAGCTGCCCAGGAGTTCGGAAGAGCTCATTTTCAAACTCTCGCCCCTGATCGTGATGGAGCTTGTTGGGGAACCTGAAGCGAGGTATAAAATCATTGTAGATCCGCTCTGCTGCAGTCCAGCCGGATTTGTTCTTGGTCGGGTAGGCCTGAGCGAACCGTGTAAAGTGGTCGACCACCACCAAAATATATGCATACCCGCCTTTGCTTTTCTCGAGATGTAGGTAGTCTATACAGACAAGTTCAAGTGGTGAGTTGGACTTCAGGTTGCCCATGGGTGCACGCACATGAACTGTGGGTTTCTTTTGTTTAATGCAACAGCATTTCTTAGTGACGTAGTCCTCTATGCACCTCTTCATGTGAGGCCAATAGAACCTCTCTCGTGCAAGATGAAGGACCCTCTCAGTACCGACATGACCCATCTGGTCATGAAGATGTTTTAGTACCATAGGCTGGTACAGGAGAGGTAGGACTAGTTGTTTCCGTTCGGTTGTTCGTCTGTACAAGATTCCATTTTCGAGGTGTAATCGGTCCCACTCGCGGAGGAGTTTACAAGCAGATCCTTCTAACGACCTCCTGGTACTCTCACTGAGTCTGACATTAGACTCTTTAAGTCTGATGACCTCTTTCATCGTGGGGTCATCCCTTTGTGCCTGCATCAGATCATCAGGTTTGACTTCCTGGAGAGCCGCGCCTGGCTGCAGCTTGACGTCCTGAGAGGAAGACAAAAGGACAGTCACCCACGCAACGTCTTTCTGCTGGGCTACTCTTGCTCCCTCCCATGCCGCTCTTACCACCTCCTGTGACAACTCTTCGGTACACACTGACGCGAGGTTGTTCACATCCAGAGGAACGCGGGACAGCGTGTCGGCATCTATGTTTGTTTTTCCTGGCCTGTATTTGATGCTAAATAGGAAATCCGACAATTCCCCAACCCATTGATGACCGACTGCGTTCAGCTTAGCTGTGCTCATGATATACGTAAGTAGGTTATTGTCTGTGTAAATGGTGAAGTGTGGTGCGTAGAACAGATAATCTCTGAACTTTTCGCACACTGCCCATTTAAGAGCCAGCAACTCCAACTTGCCACTGTGCAGGTGGTAGTTCCGTTCAGCAGGCGACAGGGTTCGTGACCCATAGCCAATGACGGGCAACTTCCCGCCCTGCTGTTGGTAGAGTACAGCACCCAGTCCCTGCTCGGCTGCATCAGTGTGCAAAACAAAGGGTTGGTCAAAGTCTGGATATGCTAGCACTGGAGGATGGACTAGCATGTCAACCAGTTGTTCCTGTACCCTCTGATGCTCAGGAGTCCAGTCTATGGGCGCCCTCGATGGCATTTGGGGCCCTTTGGTTTTACTCTGACTGCCAAGAGTGGGCCAAGACAGCCTCCAGATCCTTTGGGTCAATCCTGATGCCCTCAGCGCTAACTAAGCGCCCCACATAACGAACTTCTGCTTTAAAAAGCTCACACTTCTCAGGCTGCAGCTTCACACCATGGACCTGTAAGACCTGAAGCATTTTGCGGACCACCTCGAAATGGGCTTCAAAAGACTGTGAGTAACAGAGGATGTCGTCAAGGTATGGTACGCAACAGTCATCCCTCAGCAAACCTAAGATCTCTTCCATACTTCTCTGGAAGGCGGCGGGTGCGTTAGTGAGCCCGAACGGGATTCTCACCCATTCGTATAGGCCCCAGGGTGTGGTGAAGGCGGTGAGATGGCGGGAGCCTTCATCCACAAACCCCTGGTGGTAAGCCTTGCCTTGATCAAGGATGCTGAACCAGGAGTATCCCCCTAAGGTGTCAAGCAGGTCACGTATCCGAGGTAGTGGGTGTCGGTCTGGAACTGTTTTCTGGTTCAATAGACGGTAGTCTATGCAAAGACGGAGTGAACCGTCTTTCTTCTGTACACACACGATGGGAGAAGCATAAGAGGACTTGGATCTCACTATCCATCCCTTCACCAGGAGGTCTTGCACGTACTCTTTAACCTCCGGTAGCAGCAGCTTAGGTATGGAAGTATATGCTCTCTGCACTGGTATGTCATCCTTTAGGTTTATCACCATTTTCAGATTGGGATTACAACCAATATCATTCCCATCCCTCACAAAGGCCCTGCACTCATCAAACAACATTCTCTCAACAATCTCTTTTTGTTCCTCCAAATGATCAAGGTTCACTGGCGAATGCCATGACGTTGGGAGAGGTTCAGCTGGCTCCACCGTCACCTCGCGAACTGTTACGGTAGGTGGGGACTCGTTTCGGGCCTCGGCCTCCACAATACATTCAACCGGCTGTAAGGTGCCCAGGGCCGTCTTCCTCATCAAGGTGATATCATGTTTGGTGTCGTTTCTCAGAGCAATGGCGACGTACGGCTTAGCTGGATTCTGTATTTCAACTAACCCCGTCCAGACATCCAACTGCTCTAGGGCCTGGTTACCCTCATCAGCCTCAAACAGCATCAAACAATCAGACGGATTCATGGTTGATGGAACCCGGCACTTTACCCAGGTGACCTGTCCAGCAGGGATAATCACATCCCTTTCACCTGTTCTCAAGCGCCCTTGTGTCAAATTTGGCTCTACTGTCTGGATAAAGCTTACGACCACCTCAGGGGGAAGACAGATGGCATTACACAGCAAGGTAACAAGAGTAGGTATCAACCGCTCTGGTTGCCCCTCAATGATCTGTTCCAAGACATTGAAACCAATCAATGGTTTGTCCATAGGCAAGGTACTGACGAGGATCGGAATACTGATGGAGAGGCTGGGGTCTTCACCCCCCAGTAAGTTGATCATGATGGGTACCCAGCCATCAAATGGTATGGTCTCCCCATTGACTGCACACGCTTTCAACTCATCGATTTCCTCGATGATCTCTGACAAAGGTCGCATGACTAAGTCAGGCAAGTATCTGTCTTTCCAATCTCGACTTATGATGCCAACTTGAGCACCTGTGTCAAGTAGTGCTTTCACTGCTAAGCCATTCAAATTACACTGTATGAGAGCTTTCTTACCGATTAGCTTAGCAACTGCCCCACGTATTATGTGGGTTGCCATAATACCAGAAGTAGCGAGTGCCTCACCCTGCTGCCAGTCAACTACTTCTGATGTGACTGGTGAGGGGGGACTGGGTTTGCTACTGTTAAGGCTAGGTTGGGTCCTCACCTCCCTTAAGGGCTCACTGTGGGGCTCTCTTTTGGACTCGGTCACTGGGCGCCCCTCTGCAGAGACCGATTCACGTTTCCCTGGTTCTTAGATTTTTTTAAGCAGCCAACCGCCCTGTGACCCTCTTCCCCACAGATGAAGCAATGGCAACAATCTGGACGGTTCTGTTCAACACAGTTTGGACACCCAAAGGTTTTGTCTTTTCTGTTTCTTGACTTGTTTTGTGAGTATGGGTTCGCTAGGTCTGAGGGTCGTGCTAAAGTCTGTTGTATCATCGCCTCCACCAGCCCAGCAAGATCATTAACTTTAGCTGTGAGTTCTTTAATCGGGTCAGTCTTGGTCGTGTCAATTGGTCGGTCTTGCTTTCTACATTCCTGGAGGGTGTTGAGCTCAGACTGAGCACTATGTGCGCTAGTTGTGTTCTGTCGACGGGACGAGCCTATTCTCTTTTGCCTCTCACTTTCCTCGCTAGTGATTCTCATTGCGTGGCACAAAATTGTTTCATCACTCACCTCTCCGCTTGACAACAGAGGTTTTAATTCTCACCTAATGTCACTGTGCTTATACCCAAGCCCCTGGTAGACCGAGTGCAAGAAAACATCCTGAACAGTAGCTGCACTGTACTTTATGCCTGCATCAGACAGTTTGGATGTGAAGAGGACCCGCTGCTTCAACCCTATCACCTGGTAGAGAAACTGCTGTGGTGTCTCACTCTCGTCTTGTCTGGCACACATTAATTCCTGAAAGAGTTCTGTACTATTTTTCTCCCTCAGGTGGGCCTGGAGGAACCCCTTCAGTTCAAGTACAGTCAAATCGTCTTTATTGATTAGCATATCTTTAAAAGTTCCAGGCTTTATTATCCTGAGCACTCCACGAACTATGTCTGCGTCAGGGAAGCCTTCTCTAATCCCCTCATCCATCTGTTTGCAAATGTTGTTGTAGCTAATGTCGGATGAATGGTCACCAACTTGACCCCCTTGTACTCTAAATTCTGTTCTCTGGAGATAAGAGAGGTCTCTCAGAGAGATCATCCCCTCACGAGTGGGCTGGGCCCTTGGCTGCCCGGGTGGATTGGGTTGAAGTGGGTCGCTCTGTGTTAGGTTAGCTTGAACTAGCAAACCCGTTGAATGTCGAGGTGACTGTTCAGCGGGGACCATTACACTTTGTCTCAGTCTTTTACCAAGCGCCTCATAGCTTTTTAACATCTCCTGCAGCTCAGCGTTAGTGATATCAGGGATAGAGCTGCCTAGGCCAGTCGGACCAGTTGTACCTGCAACTGGCAGCCGGTTAACCATGTTAGCTATCGTGGTCACCGGAACAGGCTGTGTAGGACTGTCACCCATGCCACTTGAGGGGCGAGCTGGTTGCACAGTTTGTGTAAATGTCTGTGTAACAGGTGAATCTACGTCCTCACTATCATCGCATACCTCTCGATTTTCAATCACATCATCAATGAAGTCCTTTAACATTAGCAAGTCCACCATCCCACCATCTTCTGCCTCAAGCAATGGCTTACTGTACATGAAAGAACTGATGTGGTCAAAACAGCCCTCCTGGTCTGTCACGTCGAGCTCTGGCTGACCCGGGTCGGCTGGACCCACCTTCTTAGCGACCTTGTAGAGTTCTCCCGCCGACAGAGTGAGTAGGCTTCTCCTAATGTCCCACACTAGGCTCTTCCTCCCGCCCTCGGCCATGGCTGCAACTCCTTGCTGTCCCTCTCAATGGGCCACTCAGCACGACGATGGATCAGTCTCGGCTCCAACTCTCAGCTCGCTCAGCCTGCATCAGCTCGCGCCCTGGTCCCAGATGTCATTTATGGATCAGCCCCAACCGCCAGGTGGCGCCGATCCCGGACGAGCCCCCAAGATTTGTTACTTTTTCAATTCAATTCAATTTTATTTATATAGCGCCAAATCACAACAAATGTCGCCTCAAGGCGCTTTATATTGTACAATAGATCGCACAATAATAAATACAGAGAAAAACCCAACAATCATATGACCCCCTATGAGCAAGCACTTTGGCAACAGTGGGAAGGAAAAACTCCCTTTTAACAGGAAGAAACCTCCGGTAGAACCAGGCTCAGGGAGGGGCGGCCATCTGCTGCGACCGGTTGGGGTGAAAGAAGGAAAACAGGATAAAGACATGCTGTGGAAGAGAGACAGAGATTAATAACAGATATGATTCGATGCAGAGAGGTCTATTAACACATAGTGAGTGAGAAAGGTGACTGGAAAGGAAAAACTCAATGCATCATGGGAATCCCCGGCAGCCTACGTCTATTGCAGCATAACTAAGGGAGGATTCAGGGTCACCTGGTCCAGCCCTAACTATATGCTTTAGCAAAAAGGAAAGTTTTAAGCCTAATCTTGAAAGTAGAGATAGTGTCTGTCTCCCGAATCCAAACTTGAAGCTGGTTCCACAGAAGAGGGGCCTGAAAACTGAAGGCTCTGCCTCCCATTCTACTTTTAAATACTCTAGGAACAACAAGTAAGCCTGCAGTGCGAGAGCGAAGTGCTCTAATAGGGTGATATGGTACTACAAGGTCATTAAGATAAGATGGGGCCTGGTTATTTAAGACCTTGTATGTGAGGAGCAGAATTTTGAATTCAATTCTGGATTTAACAGGAAGCCAATGAAGGGAAGCCAATACAGGAGAAATATGCTCTCTCTTTCTAGTCCCTGTTAGTACTCTTGCTGCAGCATTTTGGATTAGCTGAAGGCTTTTCAGCGAGTTTTTAGGACATCCTGATAATAAAGAATTACAGTAGTCCAGTGTCAGAAGAAAATTATGTTTTGATCAGTTACATGAAATGTATTTTTTATGTTTATCAGTGAAGCACATGTCTACGTGACTTTTCACCTAATAACTTTTAACATGAACTCTTCTGTGATAAACAACTTACAGCTTCCTCTTATTATTCTAGAACATACAGATTTAGAAAAGGGGAACCTCAGCTCTGAGTTCTGAGAATAATGTTGTCATCTTTGTATACACACACACACATACACACAGAACAATCTTGTATAAATAAAGAACGCAGACGGTGACAAAGCGCGAGTCCATGAGTGTCTCCTGTGTGAGCGCTTCTGTGACCGTCCTCGCGAGTAAAAGAAACTGCAGTGTGTTTGTGCTTTCTACCTCAGGAGTCTTGGCTAAAGAAAGAACGGCAGGGTGATTTAAAGAAATCCCCTGTCATTTAAATTGGTCCTTCGAGCCTAGAGATGGAAACACCAGACACGTTTCTGTGACTCCAATAAAGTCTGATTGCTGCATCCTGACGTCGTGGGAAAGCCAGAACCGAAGTCTGTCGACAGCCCTCTCCAGGTAGAGGTGAAAGCCCTGGGCGTAAATTCGTATCCAGGCCGGGCCTGGTCCACGACGTTGGGGTCCAGCCAGATGACCTGAACAACCAGCAAAAGACGACTGAGGGTGAGAAAACACTTTTTGGTCTTAAACCACCGGAAGGGTTTAGAAGAATGCGCAAAATAGGTTAGAAGTAGCCGGAATTACTTCAGGAAATGCGCAAAGGTTTGCTGTAGCCGTAATTACTTCGAAATACGCGTAAAATAGGTTAGAAGTAGCCGGAATTACTTCGGAAAAACACGTGAAATAGGTTGAGTTCGCCGGAAGGAACTAAATTTAGGCTGGTTTTAGAGGTAGCCGGAATTACCTCGTAATAAATTATATTTAGACTGGTTTCAGAAGTAGCCGGAATTACTTCGTGACAAATTAGCGCGCAAATGTCTATCTGTGTGTATGTATATGTGTTTTGTGTATGTGTTTTGGAGGTAAACTAATTTTACAGCACAATACGCTGCTGAGTTGCCTCCAGTTGTTATTGTTGTTTTATTTGCTGTAAGACGCTGAAGTACTGGTGACGAAGAAGTAGGTTGGGTTCTGTCCCGTAAAACTGACATCGCTCCGTGGAAGTAGTCCCGGAGTAGAAGGGCGTGTCAGCAACCACTTCTGAGTCTCATACCAGAGAAAGCTCTGCAGTTCTGTTGTAACAATGGGGAATCAGCCCACAAAACTCACTGCTGACGAGCAGTGGTTAGAAAAGAAATGTCCAGGCGCCGGACAAATCAGTGCTTGTAGATGGAGAAATCCTAAGAAAACAAAATGTCCCACTTGGGAAGGGAAATGCAGCCCCTCAACACTTACACAGTTGAAAGAAGCTCTTTTGCAAGAAATAGCAGAAACAAAAAACTTAAAAAAGAAAGGAAAACTCTCGCAAGAATCACAATATTTCCAGGCCTGGAAAGAAGAAGCAGTTAGACGAGAATGGAGAATAAACAAGCAAAATTAACACCTGATGAGAAATGTTTAGAAAAACAACAAACCAGATCAGGCCTAATCCAAGAGAAAGACAGAGGAATGCTTAGTGGAACAGCAAGAGGTAGAGGTAGGCCTATACACACACCAAAAAATAGCTTTAAAACTGCATACTGGAGATGTGGAAAAGAGGGACATTTTGTACGTGACTGTAAGAGACAAAGAAGCAGTTCAGACTAGGAAGAACATAATAATCCCTCGTCATATAAAAGATTAGAGATCAAAGTTTAAAAAAGGCTGGATACAGACCCAACTGAATACACATAAATACAAGAGAAATAGGTGTAATAAATAAAAGGTTAACTTAAATTAGAGCTTATCTGTACTATATTCAAACTAATAATAGGAAGGATAACAACCTGTAAACTGGTATTAACAAGTGAAACTGCTGGTTGTTCAGTGAAACAAAATTGGGTAGACAACCATGCCCAGAATGAATGAAAGTAGATAATTCACACAAAAACATTTTAAAATAAAATAGAGAGATGCATAAGGTATATTAAGGCTGCGTCATTGTTCAGCCAAGGACAGAGTGTGAGAAGGTAGATGTCTCCAGCTTGGGAGGGGGTGAAACTGCAGATCACCCCCAAGCCCTGGATGGACACATAATAAAATATAAAATAATAATTTGTGTATATTAGTAGTATAGTAGTATAGTAGTATATTCTAATATACTAATAAATATTATAATGTACTATTGCTGTTATAAAAAAATAACATTAATAATATTAATATTAAATAATAAGAGGCACCTCAGTCAGTTATGATGTGAGGTGGATAATTGTTAAAAGTAGTCTGATTCAAGCTTAAGGTTTGCTCAAACTCAGTACAATGATATATGAGTTGAAGAAAATAAGGAAAATACCTAATCTAATCAAGTGCATAGAGACACTTGACCTGCTTGTAAACCTGTCATCCTAGATGAGACTTTGTTGTGATGAAGAGCAATCCTATACTAACAACTAATACGCCAAAACCCTGTATATAACAGCTAAGACTACAGGTTTGAAAAGCTGAATTAAATATGTGGATATTACTAAGCTAATGAGCAAGTTATACATTTTTATTTTTTATTTCATTTGTCTTTTAGAGCAGAAGCTGCATATTAAAGCTCACACATGCAGCTGTCTGTGAGCTTAGTTTTTTCAGCAACTTTTTCTTTTCTCTTTTTGCCTTACTGACATCGGCATTTTGTTTTTGTTTTTGTTTGTTTGTTTTGTTGGTTTGAAAAACAAATTTGTGATCATACTTGTGGATCACAGTGACACATAATGATTAGGCATATGATTTACTAATGTCTAGTTTTAAACCTGTGAGCAATGCATCCACATAGAGATTAGAAGCCTGGTGCATGATGTATATGAAGCTGCTATAGGAAGAATGGAACCTTGTGGGAAGCGTTCACATAAAGAAGTTTTTTTTTAAAAAAAAAGGCAAAGAAAAAAAAAACAAAACAAAACAAAAACAAATCCTAACTTAGCAGTTTGAAATATGTGAAATGTGTGAGTTCTTTGAAAAAATAGAAATGACCTAAATGCCTTAAGTCAAAATGTAGTCTTGCATCTACAAAGAAAAGAAATCAGAGGAAGCATTTAGTAACTTGAAAATAGCCTTTCTACTTACATGTAGATGGAGGTGCAGGTTACATAAAAGCAGTTTTAACACAGGCATTTGGTGAAAAACAACGTCCGCTTGCATTTTACTCCTGCAAATTAGACTCTGTTGTGTCAGGCCTGTGCAGCTGCAGCAGAGGCAGTAAAAAGGTCAGCTGACATTGTTTTAGGCCACACTTTGATCATCCAAGTACCCCACGCAGTGACTTCAATTTACACTTATTGTCGCTATATGGAAAGTTCGACAGAGAGTTCGATTAGTCTGCAAAAACTAACTAATGCAAAAACAGGAAATATGTGTGCCTGTGGTGTGTCTGTGACAGGAAATCGTGTGTGTAACAGGAACTACATGCCCATAAAAGGAGCTGTCTGTGTCTAAGAAGCAGACAGAGAGACGCACAGAAAGTCAGTATGTTTTTTTTTTTGTTTTATTTAGCAGTGCATCGTTTTGCATTTGGCAGCATGGAGGAATGATTAAATTTACTGGAAACCCAGTACAACATGGAGATATTCTAAAGACACTATTAGAAGTGATTACATTGCCAAAACAGTTAGCATTGTGTAAATGTGCTGCACATCAGAAAGATAAATCAGAAATAACTAAAGGTAACGACTTTGCAGATCAAGCAGCTAAGTTAGCCGAACAACAAACTGTAGACGCATTAATGTCTGCATCCATTATGCAAATATGAACAAAGAGCAGCGCCAACTACAGAACAGAAGACATGGTTAAAGTGTGGAGCACAACTATAATATGATTTGATGTTGTGAAGGTAAACCGATACTCCCCAAGTCCCTGTGCAGAACAGCAGCATTAGTGACACACGGGGTGACCCATGTGTCCTCAGGGCGGATAGTCCAGGTCCTTAATACACACTTTTATACTCTAGTGATTATAGATTTCTTCACAAAATGGCCAGAGATTTATCTAGTGTAAAAAGCAGATGCAATCTCAGTTGCAAAAAGTGACCCTTAGAAAAATCTGTCGGAGAGACAGCTCTGGCAGAACTACTAGAAAATAAGGATATTGTTTTGAACAATAAACTGCCGTAAGACTCTTCTCCAGTCTCTTGCAGGTTGAAACCGAGTGCTATTGACAACACCCATAGCCTGTAAAATTGCAGAGAGACCATCTTGGATACATCAGAGCCACTGCAAAAAGGTTGAGGTCCCGGGAAGCCCCGACACCAAGGAGGAAGCGCCTATGCCTGGTTGTTTCGGGGGTGAGGGTGGTAAGTGCGATTCTTGGGCCCCCGTGGGGTAAGCCCGCACTCCGCTCTCTATCCGATCAACTTTAGGCAGCCAGGTGTAGGTGTGAAGGGGAACCCTGGTGGTTACCTTGACTACAAGGCTCACCCTTACAGGACCCCAGCTGATGCCAACAGCAGCCGAGCCACGAGAAAGAAAGAAGATGGACGTACGACAACTTACACCTAATGGACATGACACAAGATCACAACCATCCTTGGATGAAAAATGCCTGATACAGATATGTGTTTAACAAAACCACAGAGAAAGACTGTTACGTCTGCTCGCACATGCCGAGCACAGTAACACAACCATATATGGGAAACACCCTGGGGCAGGTGAACTAATTCTGATCTCCGATCACACCTTCAGAATGACTAAAAACAACATCATCATCATCCTCATCCAGGAAGAAACGCTCAACTTCAACAGTCTGACCACATGACTCAATCTGGGGAACCGACGTACCTGAAGAATTCAAACTCTGGACAATTGGACAAAAGGTACTCAACTCACTCCTCCTGTAGGCAGGAGTTGGAAAACATGCTCTCAGAAGTGAGATAATGGACTATGGATTCGGCTTGTTTCTCAAAGCATCCTGCAAGGTCAACGAGGGACAACATCAAGAAATAGACGCTCTCAGAATTGCTGTAATGCAACATTGTGTAGCATTGCACATGATCCTGGAGAGAGGAGGATTGTGTGTCTTATTCAACACCACATGCTGCACCTACGTACCAGATGTAATGTACATTCTTTAAACATGGCTTCAGATGCTATAGAGACTGTTGATCGTCGTTGGACTTTTCCTGATTTTATTTTGTTTTCTCTATTTGAGTTATTCCTTGTTTAGAAGCTGTAATTTCACAGATGATGAGTTTATCATTCACAGCATACGCAGATGTACTGAAATCAATGAAGATCATGAAGATGAAGAGTAACAAATGATGTACTAACTGAGAATGTGAAAGACAAGTAGTTACTTATTGTACATTTCATTTCGCTGATAAACAGGGCCGGATGTCAGAAGAAAATTATGTTTTGATCAGTTACATGAAATGTATTTTTTATGTTTATCAGTGAAGCACGTCTACGTGACTTTTCACCTAATAACTTTTGACATGAACTCTTCTGTGATAAACAACTTACAGCTTCCTCTTATTATTCTAGAACATACAGATTTAGAAAAGGGGAACCTCAGCTCTGAGTTCTGAGAATAATGTTGTCATCTTTGTATACACACACACACATACACACAGAACAATCTTGTATAAATAAAGAACGCAGACGGTGACAAAGCGCGAGTCCATGAGTGTCTCCTGTGTGAGCGCTTCTGTGACCGTCCTCGCGAGTAAAAGAAACTGCAGTGTGTTTGTGCTTTCTACCTCAGGAGTCTTGGCTAAAGAAAGAACGGCAGGGTGATTTAAAGAAATCCCCTGTCATCCAGCCTGGAAGTAATAAATGCATGAACTAGTTTTTCAGCGTCACTCTGAGACAGGATATTTCTAATTTTAGAGATGTTGCGCAAATGGAAGAAAGTGGTCTTACATATTTGTTTAATATGTGCATTGAAGGACATGTCCTGGTCAAAAATGACTCCAAGGTTCCTCACAGCATTACTGGAGGCCAAGGTAATGCCATCCAGAGTAAGAATCTGCTTAGATACCATATTTCTAAGATTTTCAGGGCCGAGTACAATAACCTCAGTTTTATCTGAATTAAGAAGCAGAAAGTTAGCGGCCATCCAGGTCTTTATGTCTTTAAGACATTCCTGCAGTTTAACTAATTGGTCTGTGATACCTGGCTTCATGGATAGATAGAGCTGCGTGTCATCTGCATAGCAGTGAAAATTTATGCTATGTCTTCTAATGATGCTGCCTAAGGGAAGCATGTATAATGTAAATAGAATTGGTCCTAGCACCGAACCCTGTGGAACACCATAATTGACCTTAGTGTGTGAAGAGGACTCTCCATTTACTTGAACAAATTGGAGTCTATTAGATGTGATACAAACCACTGCAGTGCAGTACCTGTAATACCTACAGCATGTTCTAATCGCTCTAATAGGATATTATGGTCAACAGTATCGAACGCAGCACTGAGGTCTAGCAGGACAAGCACAGAGATGAGTCCACTGTCAGAGGCCATAAGAAGATCATTTGTAACCTTCACTAAAGCTGTTTCTGTGCTGTGATGAGCTCTGAAACCTGACTGAAACTCTTCAAATAAGCCATTCCTCTGCAGATGATCTGTTAGCTGTTTGACAACTACTCTTTCAAGGATTTTTGATATGAAAGGAAGGTTGGAGATTGGCCTGTAATTAGCTAAGACAGCTGGGTCTAGAGATGGCTTTTTAAGTAAGGGTTTAACTACAGCCACCTTGAAGGCCTGTGGTACATAGCCGATTATTAGAGATAGGTTGATCATATTTAAGATCGAAGAATTAATTAATGGCAGGACTTCTTTGAGCAGTTTTGTAGGAATGGGGTCTAAAAGACACGTTGATGGTTTGGAGGAATTAATTATTGAAGTTAACTCAGAAAGATCAATTGGAGAAAAAGAGTCTAACTTAACATTGATGGTACTAAAAGTAGCTGTAGATAATATTACATCTGTGGGATGATTATTGGTAATTTTTCTCTAATGATAAGAATTTTATTAGTGAAGAAGTTCATGAAGTCATTACTAGTTAACGTTAAAGGGATTGTTGGCTCAGTAGAGCTCTGACTTTTTGTCAGCCTGGCTACAGTGCTGAAGAGAAACCTGGGGTTGTTCTTATTTTCTTCAATCAGTGACGAATAGTAAGATGTTCTGGCTTTGCGGAGGGCTTTCTTATAAAGCAACAAACTATTTCTCCAGGCTAAATGATGATCCTCTAAATTTGTGACACGCCATTTCCTCTCCAGCTTACGAGTTATCTGCTTTAGGCTACGTGTTTGAGAATTATACCACGGAGTCAGGTACTTCGGATTTGAGGCCTTAGTTTTCACAGGAGCTACAGTATCCAGAGTTGTAAGTAGTGAGGAGGTAAAATTATTAACAAGATAATCGACCTCTGTTGGAGTAGCGTTCAGATAGCTGCTCTGCTCTATGTTGGTAGGGGTCCCAAGGATGAAGACCACGATGACAAATATGTTACCTGTAAAAGCAGGTGAAGAGCGGAGTAAGGAAGACACGATGCGTCTCTGCTTTCCTCCAGAACGTGTCTGGGTCTGATTTATTTCAGACAAATAAATGCTATATAAACACTAAACATGAGCTTTCAAAATGCTAATCAGCTGGTTCCTCATTCACATCAATTACATTTTCTTATTTCACAACCTCAGTGAAATATACTCTTTAACTGGTTCAGTTTCTCCAGTTCACACTTCTTTACATAACAGTTACATTCCCTTACCATATCAATAAACACATCACATTGTCTTCTACAGTGTCTTACTGGCTAAACAGTTATATTCAATAACAGCATCAGTAAATACATCACATTTGTTTCCTTCAGTAATTTACTGGCAAAAATCACTATTTAGTGTATCATGAAACCCAGCTTATTTAATTAACTGTAAATGCCTCTGTTAGCTACACAGAGTTGCTCAGAGTGCTTGTGTTACACTAGCAAATCTACTCAGTCAATTTAACATAACTATTAACATTCACATCTCACAGAACTGGTTTGATCGGAACATTACAACACATTTGCACTGAGCATAGGAGCGCACTGACTCTGCTTCACGAGCGCTCCACCTAACGAGCAGGCTCGCGATGCGGCCGCAAGGGGCACTCCTCTGGTTTCTCCCGTGTTTACATATAAATAACTCGGGCAGACCGGCTTAAACTCTCATTGGCATTAACGTGGGTAACCATGGTAACAATAAACAACATTTTCGGTGCGAGCACCATTTACCGACCTGTAAAAGCAGGTGAAGAGCGGAGTAAGGAAGACACGATGCATCTCTGCTTTCCTCCAGAACGTGTCTGAGGAAGCAGCGGAAGGTGGGCTCCACTTACTGCACCCGGAAACCCGGAGCAACCACCAAAGTTCCGCCCTCACTGCTTTCTAACATAAAATGAATCCCTGTTACATGGATTTTCTAACCTTTTAAGGAAACTGAAAATAAATACATATAGTACTGAAAAATGTCCCGTTACATGAGTATTTTGCACAAAATAATATTAATGTGGTCATTCCCTCACAGGGGTGCCACAGTGGCGCGCCAAATAGCCAGGGAAGCCCAGAAACCATTCTCTGTAACCGAATAGCTAGCTCCTTCTGGTATTCTTTAAAAGGCAGGGCAAACCACTCCTGACATAGAAACTCCACCGTGTAGATCATGTCCTCCTGGAGCTCAGCGGAGGGATTGTGAGCTGCTGGGTCCATTGTCTGGTCGTAGTCTTCTGTCATGTTTTGGCTGTGTGCAGGCAGGAGAAGGACCCAAACGCAAAACTCACCGAGACAAAAGTGAACTCAAAACACTGCTTTATTGCAGGCTAGCACGAAAAATATAACAAAACTTAACTGGGACATGGATAACTAAAATACAGGGAAACACAGCCATGAGGGAGACTACGACACTGACAAAGAGAAACACAGGGCTTAAATACACAGAGGGATAACGAGAAAATGAGACACAGAAGGAGAGCACAGCTGGGAGTAATCAGGCTGGACGAGACAAGGGAAGTAAAACTAGAAACACTGACATGAGACACAGACCTTCAAAGTAAAACAGGAAACACACTGACTGAACTCCAGACATGTAAGCTTAACAGCAACTGGGGAGACAGAACATAGGAACCTGAAACATGGTACAAAAAGGTCACAGTAGACACAACATGGAACACAGAGAAGCCATATTACAAAGCCAAAGAACTAAACCTATGATAACCATAACTGAAACCTAGGGAAACAAGAACCAGTACAACAAAGGACTCAAAACATAAACCATAATATAAAAACACAAGATCTCTTCAAAATAAAATAGGAAACATAATGAGACACAGACAAGACAACCAGAACTTGACAACGTAAGACACAGACATGAAACACATGAAGAGCAGGGGAGACTTAACAGGGGTTGGAAGACACAAGCGGAATCTAACAACAAAGAACTAGAAAAACTCATGAGCTTAATCATATAAACATCCAAATAAACTAAACTCAAAACACTGGGTCATAAGACCCAGGATCGTGACAGGATGGCTAAAACATACCCTCTTAGACGAACCTTGGCTAGATTTAGAACAAGCACTTTGCAATAATCTAGAGATTTCAGACCTACCATTTATCAGCTCAAGCATCCAACGACATGAATGCTTTAAAAGCATCAGCATCAGCTCTTCTCTGACAGCATGGTGGGAGTTTCTAAAATTGACGGAGTCTTCATTAATCACATGCAAACGTACACCTATCTGGAACAACCCTGACATATTACAAAACAACAATATGATAAACTTTTCAGATTGGAGTGGTAAAGGAATAAAATATTTAGAACATATACTAGAAGGAACAGAATTTATTTCATTTGACAGACTTTTTTATATTTAATTTGTTGATATTCTAAAGATGTTTAGAATATCAACAAATTAAATCCATAGTAAAAAGGAAATTTAAACCGTGTCAAGCTGAACTACAAACACCATCAAGTGTGGTTCAATTTCTTACTCTTAAAACCCCCAAATTACTATCCAAAATATACAGAATGCTTTCTAAAACAGATGAATCAATATCACTTCCTATTGCAAAATGGGAAGCAGACTTATCAGTTAACTTAGACCAAAACTTCTGGTCTCAGATTTGCTTAAAAAACTTTCATCTAATTAGAAATCCCAGTCTTCAATTAATTCAATACAAAATACTACATAGAGTGCACTATACAGGTCATCGGATGTTCAAGATGGGCTTTACGTCTACCAACAACTGCTCACACTGCCAAACCAATTCACTGGACAATCATATCTGTCTGGGACGGGCGTGGGGTTCTGGGGGCGCTCCGTCTCTGGGCTCTGCCAAAAAAAACAACAAAACTTCAACCTTAGTTACATCAAGCTGCTCTTTCATAAGCACCTGTTGTTTAGATAAGTAGGTTTCTCAGTGTGTGATATATTTTCCACTTTATCTCTCATGGTGTGCTGTGTGAGGGCAGGAGAAGAGGACCCAAACTCTGGACTCGGTAAACCGAAAAGGCAGCTTTATTGTGCTGTGGCAGAAACTCCAAACATGACTCAAAATAACAACCCTAAACTGAGAACACAAAAGTACTAATAAACACTTGGAGCCGGGAGACAAAAGACTGGAAACATGGAGGCAAAACACACAGCTTGTTGAGGGTACGACGCGACACCGGGTTGAGGAAAACACAGGGTTAATTTACACAGGGTGGTAATCAGGGAATGGGCACACAATACATGAGACAACAAATCCTTAAACACGGTTAAACTGAAACATGGAACTCTAATAACCATCAGCATCATCACCAACACCAACGCAAGCACTACAAGAGAAAAAGAAAACAATCCATAATGCAAAAGACAAACCAAAACACAACAACTCAAAATATTGGGTCAAACTGACCCAGAACCGTGACATTATCATTAAATTCATCAACCCATGTTTCGCAATTTATTAACTATTTCTGTAAAAAAACAAACAAAAAAAAAACCTCATCCCCAGTGTTATTAGGGATTGAGGTACACATGCATCACCAAACATCACACACACTCTTTTGTGCCATTTGCTTTGCCCTGTCCAGTTGTTTGCCATCAAAGACAGTGAATGTCTGAACCTGTAGGTAAATTAATACCATAAACATATACCAACACTGATGTTAGTGCTTCCCGAGTTTCAGAGTAAAACCCAGAAGTAGCCATGAATTTCCACACAGCCAACATATATGAAAGACTTCTGAGCTAAATTTACAACAGAATTATAGATCTTTCCTCTCTATCTATGCAGTGCACTGTACTCTTTACTATTGTAGGGCAATTGACCCATTTAAGCAGTGTAAACTCTCTCAAAGGCATTTAGAATTATCTTTACTGTGCCCACATCAGTGGTTGGAGAAACCAAAAAAAACCCCCACATTTAACTCTGGAAGAACAGCCTTCTGCTTTAGGTGCTTCCAGCATGTTTGAGGCCTATCAAAATCCCTCAATGAAATGCGATGAACCCAAAATCCTATCTTTACGGTGTCAAACAATGTGTCAAAGTTGAGTACACATGTCAAAAGAACTCACAACTGTTTTTACTGTTTACTCAGACAATAAGGGCCTAATGCACCTACGCATCAGGAACTGACATGGTAGAAAATCAGTCTAGCTACCCTAAAATATATACACAATTATTTGTTAGGTTGCTGTAAAACTTGCATGCTATAACTACTCCAGTCACTTCTTACTCCAGTCACTTCTAAAACTTCTAACCATTTGCAAAACATGTCAGCCATCATAATAAAAATAATAATGGATTGCATTTATATAGCACTTTTCGAGACCCTCAAAGCGCTTTGAAATTCCACTATTTATTCACTCTCACATTCACACACTGGTGGAGGCAAGCTACAGTCGTAGCCACAGCTGCCCTGGGGCAAACTGACAGAAGCGAGGCTTCAAACCACATTTTCCTTTAAGTTCAGTGAAGTTTACTTAAAGATCATCAAAACCTTATCTGAACATGGACTTAACCATCCTGTAGAGGTTTAATACCTGTACATGAACTGTTAATCCCACAAGTCACAGTAAAAAGTCATGGACAAAAACATCATGAAAAAACTCATGGAAAACACAGAAAGCATTGTTTCATGTTACATTGTTTCATGTTAAACCTGGAATCCCTCCTCTTGACACATGGACACTCCACGAGTCAACTCATCAGAATTAGGCTCCCTTCTTAAAGAAAAAGGTTAGTTAGATCATTTCCAATGCAACATCAGGACGTCTCCTCCGGAGTAGCTCTGTAACCCTGTAATAAAAGATGTCAGTGTGTTTTGCATATTAAGTTTGCTTAACACCTGGCTCTGCCAGGAGCCTGCAAACACACCATCATTGCCTGGAAAACAAGATCTGGAAGGTAAATCAAACTTCACACCTGCAAAAAATTGTAGATCATAAGAGTAATGAAGTATACAGCATCAAATACAAGTATCATGTGCAAGTTTTCTCAAATCACTAATCCACAATTATTGCCATAATTTGCCCCAGACATGGACCATCCCATGTGTTATTCAACATTACTGTCACCAGTGACTTTCCTTAAGCAATGTCAATCACACTTTTCATCACTATGAGCTCAACAGTAATCCGATAAGCCCAACACTACAAATGTCACACAATCACTGCACTTCTACTCTAACATCACTTGTCTGTCTGTGCTGAATCCTTCACAAGCACTCTTAGAGAGAAACAAACATTAGCAAAACATATGAAGCATCCTGGAGATTTTTCCTGGATCAACAGATTCCAGAGGTGCTGCAAAAAGGTCCTATAGTTAACACTCTGCTGTAAAAGAAATAATACTGGTTTCAAACACAGTATGTTTGACACTGTATTCACATTTTCTCCAACATTTTCTCAACAACATAGTGTAATTACACAACCAACATATAACATGTAATCACAGCTGCCTTCACACATAAACCCAGTAATCCTGTAAGAGAAAAATGAAAAAGAAAAATGAACCTGTTGTATGTCCTATAAATCACAGAATCAGATCACATGATTAACACTCTGCTGTAGAAAAGAGAATGTAAATGTTAGTGCTGCGCAGGCGTATACACAATCCTCACAGTGACCTCTGCATTTGGCAATACTATGTCATAAATAACACTCCGCTGGCAAATTCACAGACACGGAAAGTGGCATTTAAAAGGTTAAATCAACACGCTACCAAGGATGTTGCTGTCATCTTTCCACTCCTTTAAAAACAGAGAAACACGCATAGATGCATCCACCCTGTCGTCATTTTGTGAGTGTGGTCGTCTACACTCCTTTCGGGGCACTCTCTGGCGAAGTGACCCCTCTCCCCCGTATTGCTAACATTTCCCATCTCTTCTGCTCCTGCAAAAACAAGCAAGCAAGTAATGCTGGGCGATATGACGATATATATCGTGTGGACGATAGAAAAGTGTCTATCGTGCCATTTGTCTTCTATCGTTTATATCGTTTCTAACCCGAATTTTACAAATTATTACATAAAATATATCATTAACCCTTTACAACCGGTCGGAGCAGGCAAACTCCGTTTTGCCTAACTATTTTTAAATCCCTGTAGAACTGTAGCCACGTAAGGTAGCGCAATAATGTTTTTTTTGCATATGAAACCGTAGGAGTTGTACTTACATCTTATTCCATTAGCTTGTCCTAAGTCACGGTTTTCTTCCACATATAGCTTTGCAAAAAATTGCATAAAAAGCACTTCCAGCAACAAAAACATAATATTCCAGACTTGCAGCAACAAAAACACAATATTCCAGAAACACGCTTTGCCGATCCGATCAGCTGTTCATAACACTTCCTATGTTGGAATATAAGTCAGCGCGAACTATCTTATGTCCGCCATTACCTGTCCGAAACCGGAAGTGACGTCATGTTCGCGCAAAATGTAGTTTTTTAAGCTTCAAAGTCTATGTTGGTATTTTTAAAAGTCATGTTTGACTTTATGCTCTTATGTATCGTTTCTGGGATGCTTAGAAGTCAAATTACACTGTTGTAAATAGTTTATTTTGATGCACATGCTGTGTTTTTGCAAATTTGCATTTATTTATTTTCATTTTTCCTGTAGTATATAAAAATTTGTGTATCTCAAAAATAAAACTATGAAGACACTCAAAATAAATAAATGTAAAGATAAGCTCTGGCGGACTTGGTTCTATTGTAGGTCTTAAAGGGTTAAATAGCCTGTGCAAATATATTAGTGTTGTCTTCTCACTATACATACTCTTAACTTTATGCAAGAGAAAATAAAGTGTAAAAAAATGATATTTTTTGCAAAGAAACTCTGTCTTGTGGTTTCGCAACATGGTGCTGCTTTACATGCACCCGGATTTGCGACATGCTTTACAGTAACTCAAAACAAAGACTGCACCCTCTCCACTCGCTGTTTAAAGACTGCATACTTTCCAGATGACCACAGGTCAGGTGGTATATCGTGATATATATCGTTATCGTGATATAAAATAATTCATATCGTGATAAATATTTTTTCCATATCGCCCAGCACTACAAGCAAGCAAACAAACAAATGTCTCCTCAATTTCAAGTCAGTCACACTTAGTCCACATCATCAGTCCAGCCACAGTCCAGTCACAAGCATTCATACCAGTTATTGCTAATAGTAGAAAACCAAGCATGAATGCAAGTATCCACTGGCAGCAATATTACAAAAATAAGAACAATTCTTCTTGCTTTTGAAATGGATTGAATCGCTACAGTCCTTTTAAACACAGGACTTCCATCTAATATGGTCAGCGTCCTAGGTAGGTAAATTTACTCAGAAGCCTATAATGTAATCTGTAATCTAGAGACGCTCACCTTATATTTGCTCTCAATTAAAGTATTTTATAGCACTTTTACTCCCAATCTTGCAGTCCTGCTTTTAAATCATCAACACACAAAATATCACCCCCATATTGAAGTAGAAACAGGAGAGGAGAGAATGAGAGAAGAGGCAGCTGTGCAGCGTAAAGACAGAATAAATCCAGCTTTTTGTCTTTTTCATTGTAGCTGAAGCTGTGTTCCTTTTCAGCTCGATACGAAACGCGTAATATTTTCTCTGAAAACCAGACGATTCTGTTTTTTACGGGACGTTTGGCAACTCTAATAATTAACCTTATGAACAAAATAAAGTTCAACATCAGTAACATAGCACCCACCCAGCTGTATAGAAACTCCGTCATGCTAGCTAGTACGCAGTACGAAAAAGTCAGCATAACGAAAATAAACTCCACCTAAACTTGGTTTATATCTGACCCAGATAGACTGCAGGTCATAACTTCTTACCTGAAGTTCAGTTCACCTGACACTCGGACCGGCGGCCGCTTCCGGTCTCTGCTCTTGCCTCCCTTTTCCTTCATCCACCTGCTGGCCTCCACACGAAGTAACGAATAACGAGCCTATCTAAATCCCAGTAACGAGTAACACGTTCCCGGTTTTGGCATAATAACTAGTTACTGTGCTCGTTACCACAATAATAACGTAGTTACTGTAACGCGTTACTTAATAATAGTCCCACCACTGTTGTTAATTAATAAGAAAACTCCAGACGATTCCATTCTCAGCTGAAGAAGCTTCTGATATGTTTGTAGAGTCCATGTGAGTAAATTGGTGGCACACCTGTGGATGCATATAAGGCAAAACACAGAGCCTGTTTCTTTGACATGAGAAACTCAAGAGATATCAACCAAAACACCAGGATAAGAACTGTGGAGCTCCATAAGTGTGGCTCAGTTTTGAATACAATTTGGTGCCATTTACAATTAAGAAGTACAGACAATTTCTCTCTTTACTCTAAAATTTAACAAATATGTTTTTTTTATATTTATCAATCTAAAAAAAATTGTCTGATTTGAGGTTTTACACTTAAAAAACTGTTTGTGTTTTTATCTGAAGAGTATGTAAATATCTGGTTTCAACTGTATATTTGATGATGTTGGTGTTTGGCTTGATTGTCAGCACAAAGAGGGAGAGAGAGAGGGAGAGAGAGGAACAGAGGGGGAGAGAGAGGAGCAGAGAGGGGGAGAGAGGAACAGAACAGAGACGGAACAAGACCAGGTGAGACACACATGGTTGATTCTGGTTCTGTCTTGGTTAAATCCTAAGTAGTCCTGATTTTGAACTGTTGTTGTCCTGTTTTAATTCCGGATCAGTTCTGGGTCTGGTTGAATTGGGGTTTAGTCCTCGTGTCTTGATACAGTCCTGATTTGCTCTCCCTTGCTGCTTAATTAAAGAACTAGTTTAAGGTGTCCTGCATATATGATATATTTTTTTGTTACCCACCCCACCCACCCAAAAAAACTAATCCCACATGCATACTACCCTTTAGGCCTAAGCTCCGGGTGTATAAAATGTCTGCCTCTGATGTCACATGCATATGAAACAACACGTTCTGACTTCTCTACACCATCTGTGAGTCCTGTTGAATATTTATGGGCTGACCGTGGCTCAGGACGTTGAGCCGGTTGGTTAATAATTGAAAGAAAGTGTTAACTGAAAAAACATTAAGCTGCTCTCTGAGGCATCCGTCAGAGTGTGAATGTTGTACTGAAAACACTCGGGTGTGGATAAAAATGCTTGTGTGAATGAGTATCAAACAGAGATCTACAAAGTAAAACAGGAAGTTCCCAGACAGAATACAAATTCAGAATAAAACTAGAACATGAGAAAGTTAATCAAAACAAAACCACTGAGTCTGCAGACTCAGGACCATGACAGTATCTGTGTTTTAGTGCAGATATGGTTCATCAGCATTTGCTTTGGGCTTTAACTAACATTTACTCAGCCACAGGTATATGTACCAGGTACCTCCCGTCCCTGTCTACCTCCATTGGGTTAAGAGGGCATCAGTGACATCAGGGATATCTGACAGACTCAGATATCCCTCCGATCCTGAACGGTGAAGCATGTTTCTGTTTTATCTGACAGTTTCTTGACTTGCAAGGAATCCAAATGATGGAAATGCAAAGTTCCCCCATCATCGTCTCTGTTAATAAAGATTTGCATTCATGAATTTTGTCATGTACAGAGGTTCAGTTTTTAATTATTCATTTATTTTTTTGGTACAAACTTTCTATGATTGAACAATTTCTGCATCTGCACCTGTAATAACCAGTGCTAGTGTTATTACACAACAACTCTTTACTTTCCTTAAAAGTAATGCGGTACGTTAGTTAACTGAATTCTGAAGAAAGTAATTTGTTACAATACAGTACATTACTCTTTCATTAGTCTGTAAAAGAACCTGAAACACTGTCTACTAACAACAAAAGTTTTAAGCTACAGTGCCACACACCAAAACAAATCAACACCAACCGATACGATCTCTCTTTCAATGTTTAGGTATCACAGCACAAAGGAAAAATGAAAACCAGTACAGAGATTTCAAACTGCTGATCACTGCTGTAGTCAGCTGTTAAATTTCAAGGTCTGGCTGCTGGTCTGGGGTGGGCATTCGCTCAGTTTTAACATAACTCTGGAATTAGTAAATGAAGTCATCATTTAAAAAATACTTAAAAAACACACAGGCAACTTCTTTCTTATCTGAGGCCTTATTTTTTACAGGAACTACAGCATCGTGAAGATGCAAAGTTATTAAAAAGATAATGAACCTCTGTTGGAGTAGCGTTCAGGTAGCTGCTCTTCTCCTCGTTTTTTTTTTTTTATGTGTAAAGTGTTTACCTATATGGAGCTATTGTGTTGTATTTGCTGGGATTTCTATGTTGTTCGGTATATTATTCTTTAAATATGCAGTTCTGATGCAGAAAATACTTTTTTTTAAACTGCGTAAACAAAGGTTTTATAAAAGTAACCTTGCCAAAAATTGATTGCAGCCCTGTTGCAGGAATCCTGTTAGTAGCTCAAGATGACCTGATATCATTCATGACGGACACGTTTCACACATATTATAATTCAACATTAAACAATCTAAACGTCATCATTAGTAAAAATTTAAAAAGTATTCCTGCATGACAGCCTGCTGCACTCCTCTGAGCTTTAGGTGCAGACGCTCCATACTGACCGCTCGACACAGCCAGATCATGTGATGTGCTGATCGATGTTTAATTGCATCAGTTTTCAGTTCTAATATAATATTGCTCAGAAATTTCATACGTTTATTTTATGTTGTTTTTAGTAAAAAAAGAAAAGAAAACAAAAAAAACAACTTTTTGTTATTTTACAACTCTGTTGATTAACCAACAAGTCTGTGGAAAATGACAGAATATGCACCTCTTTTTGTTTCATTTTCACTGCTTTCATTGAATTTGGAGCAGTAAAATAGACTTCAACAGTTTTACGATACACTACAGATCTGTGTATTTTTGACAGTTTGTTGTTGTATATTAACAATTTCACTTTTTTATGTTACATTACAGTAAACATATTATTCACAGTCTATTTTATATATATATATATATTTCACATATTTCCAAATATCAGAGAATGTATAGATAATTGGGGGTGACAGTTTATTACAAAAATTCTCATAGGCAACTTCAGCAGAAATGCAGACTCACAGAAAGTTCACTTAAACTGTTCAACAACACAGAGCGAGTGTGAACACGTCTCTCATCCTGGAACTGAGCCAGAAGAGCTTTCTCAGGAAAAATGAACACTTTTCCAGGTAGATCTTAAATTTTGATATTGCCTTTACGCAATAACTTATCTCCAGTTATCAGATTAAAAGCGTGTTTCAGGAAGGCGTTCCCAATCGTGTCTTTTTCATTCAGTAACCATTTGTTCCTTGAAGAAATTATTTTAAAACTTAAATATTCCACATCACCTTCTTTTATTTGTTTTTAGCTTTACAACAAACTGACAAAATCATGCAGTGTATCTACAGTGTATTTACTTATTTACTTATTTATTTTATTATACAGAGAACGAAATATGTTATTCTTCATTTCTGTCAAACAAAGCTGTATGAAACGTTTCCAGTGGTTGGCATCATGGTTGCTAGGCAACCTGGGCAGCGCGACGGAGGCCAGACGTCCCATTTCACAAGCCTACAAGCCCCGCACTTCCGGTCTTAGCGGTCTTTGAGTACGCGGCCCTTGTGGACCGTTAAGGCTGCGTACTTTGAGGCTGCAGAACCTGAATTGGGATACAGCCTAAGGCACCGCTCCTCTCTCTCCCTGAGTCCTTAGCAAATCTCCTTCCCACGATGACGTCTTCATCGAGGCCAAGGAAAAGAGTTTAGGAAAAGGAGATAGGCGCGAATTTCGAAATTACACCCCCACGTGGTTAAGTTGTGCAGCTGAGTCACGTGACCGTACACTAACAAATCACCAGAGAGCCAGGAAAAGGAGGCGGACAAAGTGTGTGTGTGCAGGAGAGGAATCGAGCAGAGAGAGCTGCTTTTCATAAAACGGGACTAAAGTAGTGAACTTACAGGAACATATACCACTACCAACGTTTGGATCGATATCTGCATCGATCTGCACACCCTTGTCTCCTGGATCCTAGCTGAGATCAGCGTGAACCACTTGGGTCTCTGCTCCCTGATCTGTTTCCTGTGTTCGGAAAGACTTCCGGCTTCATCACGGAGTTTCTCTCGGTTTGTGGGCTCATCTAAAGGTAAGCACCGAGCTAACTTTAATGTGGGTTCAGTTTATGTTGAGTTTATCTCTGTTGAGAATAATAGATTGCTTGGTATTAATTGGAGTTATGCCGGGCTCACACTGTGCGATTTTTTCAGTCGCGCGATTCAGCTCCTGCTCAAACTGTACGATTGACTCGCAGGGGTTAGAAGTTCATAGGTCACGATGCAGGGTCTCACACTATACGACCCGATGCTCTGATGCGACCTGAGTGCTCACACTGTGCGTACATGCACAACACGTCGTGTTGCTATTTCCGGAAGAAGAACAATATGAAGAAGAAGAATCCGGAACTGAGGAGACTCCAATCCGCGAAATTTGAAAATGCTCACCAAAGAGAAGCAGTGTGTGCCATTCTGTGTGCAGAAAGATCTAAAAAGAAAACGCGACTGCGTGTATGGACAAGGAAATGGCTGGGCAAACGTGGGCAGTACGGTCTGTCAATTCTACAACGAGAACTGGAGGTAAGCAGCAACAGCTAAATTGCACTTACCTACAGGACTTTATCTGCATGATGATGATCCATCGCTTGTGCCATCCTACTACTCAGTCTTTTTCGCCGCCGTTTATGCGTTTGCGCGTGCGCAGTGTGAGAAACTGCGGTGACACCCTCACGACCAAGCGATTGTTGATCGGGAGCTGGTCGTGAGGTGTTAATCGCTTCTCGTGACCCCACGTACACTACACGATGCACGACGCACGACGAAGGCCAAAATCGGGCCGATCGCCAAATGCCTTCTAAAGCAAGTATAATGTAAACAGAACTAGTCTTTGCACAGAAGCCGTGGAGCTTCATAACTGACTTCAGTGTGTGAAGAGGACTATCCATTTAATAATAGATGTAATAAAATGTAATGGCCAACGGTATCAAACGCTACACTTCGGTCTAGCAGGAAAGATTTCAATATGAATGAAGGCTGAAAACGGATTAGATTAATGTCTGATGATCTTTTCTGTGCTTCTTCAAGTTTGTAACACCGAACATACTAAAGGATGATTTATGGTTCACAGGAACAGTTTAATTAGACACACGTTTAGCATTTTTCTTTATATTCTTGTTTCCATCACTGACATGTTCAATATGATTACTATCAAAGGAGAAAATAAACCCTGTGTAGTTTAAAAAAACAAAACAAAACAAAAAACAATAACTTTAATTTAATCAAACTGAAATGTTGCTGAACTCTGACGGACGTGTCTTTTAATCTTGTCAACATAATCCGTAATCATCTAAATCTGCCATTTATCATCTTGTAAAATGTTCCCTCTGCTTCTGTTGCACATCTCCGCTGACACTCTCTTCTTCATCTGTCATGTGCAGCTGGTCCAACCCCTGCATGCCTCCTTAAACTGGTGTGTTTAAATCTCTTTACCTCTGTTGTGAACTTTACACAAAGTTTGTGGTAACAAAATCAAACTGATGAAGATCTCCTTTGAAAAACACACACACTCACGAGACAAAATAAAACCAGACTTCTCAAAGTAAAAGCAGAGCCCTCACAGTTGGTAGTACAAAACACAGTGACAACATGCGTATTAGATACCCTCACTCCAAAAGCATAAGTGTATATATATAAAAAATGAATCTCCAAGAATATCATCCTGAAAAATGGCACTGGGGGGTGTTACAGTGAAAAAAAAAGCAGCTAAATTTTCATCAGAAAATGCTGAATTTGAGTAAAAACAATGCTCTGCAGTTTGATGCTGTTGTTACAGACAAAGCGGATGTTTAAAGCATTTGGACGGGCATTTGAAATGCTGTAAGTCTCCTTATCAGCTGGAAATATTAAAGCCATAAAATGACTTTTGAGAGTGGATAAAAACTATTGAACAACAGCAATGCTGAGCCTGTTCCAAAATTTGAATGTACATGTGTTGAAGGTGCGGCTCTTGTTGAATTATTAAACATATTTTTCTTCAATCTTTCGAGCCATAAAAACACAAAACAACTTTTAATTTTCTTCTGCTTGAGTCTCGGCCTCAGGTAGTTCCACTTATCATTGCTGAGTCAGTTGTCTGCTTGTGCTACTTTTTTCAAGGAACAGTCGATTATTGGTGAGGGTAACTTTATGTGTTTGGTTACTTACTTAAGTGGAAGTACTGTGGAAAGTTTAACCTTACATACATAGATCTGACAGTGCAGCTTCTGAGGTAACTGTTTACAAAATGTTGTATCCTATCCAAAAGTTCTTTGCAATGTTACATTGAGAAACATTATCCTTAACATATTTGACCCGCATAAAGTACTATGGCCTAGAGCTGGGCGATATATCGAGATTTTTAAAAATATCGATATATTTTTATACGAGATATAAGATGTGACAATATCCTTTATATCGATATAGTCTATGTTACGTTATAATTATACTTGTGGAGCCACAAGTTTGCCTCTCTTTCGTCCACTTTTGTCTTTACGCAACGTTACTCGGCCTTGCCTCTCCTTCACTGAACACAACTCCCCCTCCTCCCCCATTGCTTCACCTGCAGGCAGCGACAAGATGGACACGGCAAATCTCCGTTAACGAGTTACCGCGCATCACCCCGTGCGTGGGGCTGGACGGCGTCAACGTGTTAACGAGCTAACCATGCTAACGCCATGAAGCCCAGAGGGGCTGCACGGCCTAAAATCCTTTCATTTTCTCAAAAGTCAGCGCGCCTTATGTAAGAATTCTGGTTGTGCTTGATGACCGCGAACCGATTTTATGTGATACACTGCGCTCAGCAATACGTCAAAAATGTTTTAGTATGACTTTGGTAAGCTACGGAGCTGCACCGCTTGATGGATTGTCGGAGCATTACGGCTACCGCGGAGCCTCGCGGAGTGATACGTACTGTGCTTCAACGTAATATTACCGTACTGTGTGTGTATAGGGACCATAAATGGCACCTGTTCAGAGACATGGCTACAAAGAGGATTTCAAACTCCAGGCTGTCAGTCACACAGTAGAAGTTGGGAACAGAGCAGCTGTGAAATCTGTCTATGTTATTATGCTCAGCGTCTTTTAGTTTACATTTTGACTGCACAATTGTGAGCTGTTTGTTATGCACAAAAACAACAGTTTTCTTTTATTTATGTAGCATTATTATTTAATAAATGCTCATAATTTATTTTTGAGTAATTTTTTCATGTACATCTATGCTGTATGTTAATAAAAGTGCCTGTGTGACATCTGGGACACAGCTTTGACTAAGAACTCTCTTTTTGTTCTTACTTTATGGATTTAAAAAAAATATCGAGATATATATCTTATATCGCCATCCAGCTAAAAAATATCGAGATATGAATTTTGGGTCATATCGCCCAGCCCTACTATGGCCGTCAAACTGTCATTTAGAATTGTTTAAATAACTCGTGTCTTAAGTCATCCCATCATACAGAAAATAAAAAAGCTGCGTGGTTCACTTTTACATCACAAAATGTTAGAAATATAAGCCGTTCATAACAACCTGAAAGGTTGGGAGTTGAAAATGCAAACCAATGGAAGCAGAAGTAGAAGACTATAATGTCACAGAGCACACGGTGTCTATTATTGTGTAGACAGGTATAAATAAGAGCTTAATAAAGGCGCTTAATTTCTTAAGAAATATGCATGTGGAGTGATCTTCATCAAAAGTAGAAGTCACATCTGTGGCTATACCATTGTACACCACAACTTTAAAAATCTATAGTGTGTGAGGGTGTGCAAATAAAGGGGGTCCTGCCCTTCTTGAACCTGCTGTTGTGTTGCTTTTTGAGTGTTTGAACCCAGTGTGTGACAAACCATCTGTTGGGGGTTGTGGATTTGACACCTCAGCATTGTGAAAGTGGGGAAACACTAGTATAAGGTGTCTATGAAACAAATCTCCTTCAACATTCACAATGACCAAAGTGAGGACTAAAGGCATTTCTCTCAGTCAACTGATTGTGTTTAGGGAAAAAGCAGTCAAATACACTGAGATTGCTCCACATTGTTAGTGAGCTGTGGGTTTCGTCAAACTTGGAGTGAACAAAAGCAGAAAAACAGTAAAAAGATTCGGACATTGAAATTCTGGTTTATTTCATGAATACAATGAAACATTTTAGTCCACAGAGCAAAGTAGCATACGTGATAAATGGATACACATAACACAGACAGTGAGAAGTAAAACTCATTGTCATACCAGACGTTATATTCTGTAAACTTAAAATAAACCCCAGAAATTAGAGTTTAGTGTTTTAAGTCTTCTATTAAAAAACATGAGTCAACACTTCTTTCTCCTGGCAGCATTGCTGAAGTGACACTTTAACGACGCTTAAATTCGCAGTCGTTATGATGATAAAACATATTCTCTCATTAGCAAATGTCTGCACTGTCACTTGTCATGAAAATCTCCAGAGCCAGGGTTCAAGCTTCCTCTTCAATCACCACTGATCATTATTAGAGCCCACAAAAGATTTTTCACATTATCCCCATAAACAACATGCGTTTATAGAAATCATTGTGACAGAAAGATTTAGATTCTTGTTTCACAATGTGCATGAACTTAAAATCTTTAGAGTTTCATAGTTCTAAAGTATAGAAAAGATTACATTTGTTCCAATGTATGAAATACACTTCTTGTAAAACAAAAAAAAAGTTGATTCGAAATGCATTTAAAAAAAAAGCTCCTGCCATCACCTTTCTCCTGTACACACACACACACACACACACACACACACACACACACACACACACGCAGCATTATACACACCCACTCACTCACACACACACACACACACACACACACACACACACACACACACACACACACAGGGAGAGAGAGAGAGAGATCATTAATACAAAAGATTGCAGCAGATTTTGGATTTTCACTCTTTAATATGAACATAAAATTCATTCCAATTTTTTGCCTTTGCTTCAATGAAGATGTGTCTTTAAATCTATGATACCTTTCCTGTTCAGAAAGTTTGCTGACATAGTAAAGAAGTGGTTAGGGAACTCAGTAAGTATGAACAACAATAGCTTAGCGACACTTTCTCAAATAAAGACGATTTCATCATCTGCAGTTCGTGAAAAAAAAGTGCCACATTAAAAACAAATCAGCAGATCCACAAATTATGGATACAGACTTATCAGCATACAGTTTAAAGGCATGCATTAGAGTGCATTGGCGTACACTTGGGCATCTTTTATTTAACATGTTTATACCACTGTGAATTTTGCTATATAAATATGCTCAAGAGTCTAGAGTGTGACATCCAGCTAAAAATCGAAAATATATATTTTTAAATCAGTAACTTTGCAAATTTAGAGGAAATGTTTTTGGTCAACAAATGAGTCGCCTTTTAAACAGGGTTTGAATAATTAGCCCTGACAGACAGACATACATACCGTGTGAAAGGATGTCTTGGAGCAGAGAAGCACGCTGTATTGTTGCTTTTCTCTTATGCATAAGTAGAGCTGGGCGATAAAACGATAACGATATGTATTGCGAAATAACTTTTTCTCGATAGAAAAATGAAACTATTGCGATAGACCTCGTCTCTTTCTTCCTGTCTTATAAAAAAACCAATAGCCAATAAAAATTAAGTAGCGCAGAGCCGAACCAATCACAGCCGCAGCGTCACGTCACGTAACTTGTTACGTACAGCTCAAGTGCCAAGGCGCGCGTGTGTATTTGTTTGGGAAGCAGCCAGCCGCCGTGCCGGGTTTTTGGTGACCAGAATACCGAAGAGAACATAGATGACGGTTCCAATGTCGGAGAGATTGTCGAAAGGAAAGGCCAGAGAAGTTCCGTAGTGTGGAGGTATTTCGGCTATTTGAAGTCTGACAAAAAAGAGAGTAACGCGCACTGTAAATTGTGCCGAAAGCATGTTCCCACAAAGTCTGGAAATACAACAGACCTTTTTTATCACCTGAAGCAGTGCCACCCACTGGAGCACGCTCGCTAATTCGTCATCGAAAACAACCAGGGGAATCCATGTGAAGCAGCAACAGACAATTGAGTCGGCTTTCGCCAGCGTCTTACCATATGACAAAAAAGGTAAGAGCCATAGCCACATAACGAATGCCATAGCTTACTGTCTTGCTAAAGACATGCTACCAATAAACACGGTCGAAAATGAAGGATTCAAGCAGCTAATTAAGGTAATGGATCCTCGTTACCGACTCCCTGGACATAAACATTTCTCTCAGACAGCGCTTCCAAAGCAATATTATGTAAGTTGGTCAATTTTGTCTCTTTTTCTGTAAAATAAACTAAGATTTATTTTTAGAATTAATATTTTGTTTCTAAGTGGAACTGACAATTTAATAGTCTGTTTTGTTTGTTCTATTTTGAAACTTAAACGCTTTAGCGGCTGCCTTTTGTGTAGTTTGGAATATTTGCCTTTATTTTGCAAAAAACTGAAGCCTCATTTTAAGTATATCTGCCCTGTTGAACTTATTATGGAAAATGAATATTTAAATCAAAACAAGCTGCTGATTATTTCACATTTTATTTGTGAGCAACATCACATTTAAATCTTACATATATAGTTATTTGGCTTATATCGTGATATATATCGTTATCGCCTGAAATGAAAAAAGCATATCGTGATATGAAAAAATCTTATATCGCCCAGCTCTATGCATAAGCAACGTCAGCATGTCAGAAACGCTCTGTGCGGGCAAAACCGGTTCCAACGCACGTCGAGGCATCAACTGGCCTTTCTGTCGGCTGGCTGGACCCTCAGCTTTCATGCTGGGATCTGCAGCACAACTTCGCACTGGCCACTGGGGTCAAAACTGATTCTAAACTTTGAAGTACTAGTTTGGTTCTTCACTGCTCGCAGAGAATTAACAATTAAAGAAAGCAATCCAACACGAAACTCAATTCAAACAGCACAGTCGGTATTGTCCGCAACCACGCTCAGTTTCACAAATAAACAAAATGCTTGCACCAGCCATAGACACAGGAGGGAAAACTGAAAACTTCCCAGAAACTGACATTGTAATAAATTAATCACGCTAAAATCGCCTCTACGCTTTTTTTTTTTTTTTTTGGAAAGGTCAAGAGCCTTTATACATAGCATATGCCAAGCAGACTTAGTGCGAGATAAATAATATGTAGCCTTAGAATTTAACATCTAGAGCTTAAAGAGACACACAGGTCAGTACCTTCGCTATTGTCTCTAAACATTAAGATCCATTTAAAAAAAAAAGAAAAAAAGAAACCAATCAGTTTTATCAACAGAGGACCCATGAAACGACCAAAGCTGACAGGTCTGAAGAGCACGGTGCATGCTCTCATGTCACAAGTTTACCAACATTTTCCAGAAAGACAGAAAGACCACGCAGTTAAAACCTGTAAAAAAAAATACTAAATTAAGAGTTTCGCACTATGTTTCACCAAGTTAAAAAAACAAATCCAGCAAAGCTGCATCTACCGAAAGCATTTATCTTTCACATCAGTGTCTAAAAAGCACCATTAAAAAAAAAAATGTGATCCTGCATTTACAAAAGTAACTCATTCACAGTGAAAACCAAAACGCACACAGCGTTTGATAAACAACATTAAAATAATGTATTGCACATCTATGTTTTAAAAATGGCATCAAAATTCAATGCATATTTTCTCTAAAAATTTACGGTCGAATACACAAACTAACGTGCGGGTGTCAGGCTCAAGGATAGAGTTTGCTGGCTTTTATAAACCTTTATGCCTCTTCCCCCACCCCAAAGCACAGACCTCAAATTCACCTTAACTATCCCCCTCCCCAAAGTGCAGTTGTTAAAAACACACAAAATCTACCATTTCGGTTAGAGTGTGTAAAAACACTACTGTAAAAGTAACTCCTGTTTGTATATATTCACACTGAAAACTAAAACGCATCAGCTGATAAAAACTAATTAAATAATGCGTTGCACATCTGTGTTTTAAAGAATGTCTGGGAAAGCCCTCGCGTTTTTTTGTTTTAATTGTTTTAAATTTTAACTGAAAATTAATGCGAACTAACGGCGCTGTTCTTAGGTGAAAGGTTTTTTTGGGGGGGATGCAGTTATTTAATGAAAGGGATAAAAGTTTGGTCTCTCTCCACATCCTTATTCACCATTTCTTGAGATAAACAGCGTCTTAAAGTCTGAAACAGCCAACAATGAGTTGATAGAAACAACTGCCGTTTCAGTTCGATTGTCTGACAACAAAAGTCTTTCTATAGAATAAAAAGACAAAGTCATTCCTGTTTGTATAAATTTACCATGAAAAGCCAAAATGCCTACAGCGGCTGATGAACCTAATTAAAAAACACCCTGCTAGGAGAAGACAGAGCATGCGCAGTGGGACCGCATGGCCACAGGAAGTGTCCCTTTTCGGAAGAGTGAAAGCGCGTGCATGAGAGTGCATGCGCGCGTGCTCATACGTGCACAAGATGCCAGTTTTTAAGCTCGGCAAAGGGGGTGTGGGGGGGGGCAATCCCCCCAGGCAAAAACCCCCACCCCTCCCCTGACCTCTGACCCCCCCCCCCCCCCCCCCCCCACACACACACACCCCAAAAAAAAAAAAGGTGTCATATATATTCTTCTTCCGTCTCCACCGTTGCTCGTGTATAGAGCAGGTAGTGCAACAATAGAAAAATAGTTGTGGGACGGCACTGTGTAGCGTTTGTCTAGGGTGTTGATCATTTTCCTAAATCCCTCGTTTTGCACAGTGTTGATATATCTTTGGTCAGGTGATGAGTAATAGCCTCCGTAATTTCTTTGTGCCTGCGGGCGTTCGACGTGTATAGGGAAGCGCTGTATAAGGTTCCCGTTATTGATGTTTGGGTGGTGGACCAGGATGGATTTTCTCCTGTCACTTTCTCGTCATCCCTGACGTGTTCTCCGTTGTTTTTTCCCTGCCAATTTGAGCATCACGGCACAGCTTCTGTATCACGTGGTATAAGGCTCCGCCCTTGTCATTTGTTGAGCAGGAAGAGTGAGCGCTTGTTTTCATGCGGATTACGTCCCGGATCCAAATGCAGTAAAATCGTCGTCGTCTTTTTTTTTTTTTTTTAAATCGTTGTCATTTGGAAATGAGATCGCACATAAGTATGAATCGAGATCACGATTTTCTAACGATTAATCGTGCAGCCCTATTAAAAAGTAAGCGCATTAAGTCAGAATGAGCAGCCTAAGAACGTGAAAATGTAGCAGGCTGACACTGAAACAAGAAGAAAAGGGAAGACAATGCTTAGGATATTTGAAATATGAATTTAGTATACTTTAAATATTTTAATTCAAAGTTTTGTACTTTTTTTGAAGTATTTTTATTTTCAAAAATTATTTATGACTTTCCTCCAAGTACCACAATGGGGAGTTCATGTACCACTGGCAGTTTCAGAATCATGACCTTATATCATTAGACTTCATTCTGAACAGGACACCTTCATTACATTTTCCTAATTGTCTATATGATTTACTGTTTGGTTAATTTCATTACACAAGGAGGAGAAGACCAGGGAACGAGATGAGGAGAGGCAGACAGAGCAGCATTCCAGTCAGCAATCCAAAGGAGTTCAAGATATGGCTCTTGATTTAGGGGATAAGACTACTGGTCCTAAACAGTTGAAACTGTCCCAGTACCCTCTCACTCAATTTGGAACACAAAAAAGATCCTTCCAAGAAAACTGGTTCAAAAGCTTTAAATGGTTAGAATATTCTTCCCAAAAAAATGCTGCTTTCTGCTTCGCTTGTCGAGTCTTTGGCAAAAGTCTTAGGTATGTGTCAGGAGTTTTCCTGTATTGCAACTCAGGTCAGAATAAAAACGCTCAGACAGGTTTAACGTGTACACGGGTGAGACTCAGGGAGACTCGCACCCTGCAGTAAAAAAAAACAGCCTTTATTCAGAGAGCACATACAGGAAGAGAGAAAATAGAACCGTGCTGCGTGCAGGCTTCCTGTGGAGTCTGCACTTCCCCATTTAAGTGTAACTGAAAGAGCAAACACATTTAGATAAACGTACTTTTAAGCATAACATAATAAAAATCCTAAAATCCTAAAAAAATCTCTTAACAGTATGACACATTAGTGAATGATGGAGTCAGTAACTGGCAAAAAGCACTGAGCAAGTTTCAAAAACATGAAGCCACCCAGTCACACAAGGACAGTGTAGTTTGTTGGAACAGCTACAAAGCAAGTCTGTCACAAGGCAATATTGCTGAACAGATAGCGGCAGCAAGTGCCACTGAAGTAAGTGAAAGAAGGGAGTACCCGGAACGTATTGTGGCAGTGACCTGCTTTTTGTGGAAGTAAGGAATATCATTTCGAGGTCATGACGAAACAGAAGAGAGTGACAATAAAGGCAATTTCTGCGAGTGCATAAAACTTTTGGAAAAGTTTGATCCATTCTTGCAGAGATACACCCCCCCATCAAACACCACATACATCTCTTGTAGTAGTCAGAATGAGATGATTGAATGTTGTTCACAAGAAGTAACTGCAGCTATTGTTCGTGAGATGAAGGAATCATAGATGTATGCCATTATGGCTGATGAGGATAGAGATGGAAGGACGGAACAGTTGGCACTCCATGTGAGGTATGTGTCTGTGGAAGGTGTAGTTAAAGAGAGGTTCCTAGCCCTGACAGAAATGCCAAACTTTGATGGTGCATCGATAAATACTGCTATTGAGAATCAGATGCAAGAGAAGGGAATTGAGCGGTTGAAATGTGTGGCACAGACCTATGATGGAGCAGCTGTCATGAGCGGAACAGTTGGAGGTGTGCAAGCCCATTTTCAAAAGAAGCACCCTGAGGCCATATATGTTCATTGCTATGCACATGAGTTAAATCTCATCCTATGTCACACATGCAGAGCTGTTACCGAAACCATAGAGTTCTTTAACATGCTTGAAAGTCTCCATTCCTTCTTTAGTGCTTCTCTTGTAAACCATCACAAGTTCATGGACACTCAGAAGAAATTAGGATTGGAGCAAAGTGAACAAAGTGAAACACACACTGGGCATGCCAGGTTCGTTCAGTAACGGCTGTGCTTAACAATTTCCCTGCCATCATTGAGTGCCTTTCCTCTATCAACACACCTATTGCAGTGGGATTGAAGGCAAAACTCAGTAAATTCTCCTCAGTGTATTTGCTGATTGTTTTAAAGGATCTACTGTCTGTAACTGAATGTTTACACAGATACCTACAGAAGGAGACCATAGATATTGCCCAGGCACAGACATACAAAGATGCGGTGGTTGAGACACTGAAGCAGAAGCGCAGTGATGCCACTGCTATAGATCTTCATGCAAAAACAAAGGCTATGTGTGAGGCAAACCAGCCGTTTTGGAGCAGTCTTCTGGACAGAGGCAGAAAAAAAAGAGAATGGATGGATTTGTTGTTGAGTCAACCTGTGGGGCAGGCAGTCAAGTCTGTGGCTCTTCTGTGTCAGAAGAGCTTAAAAGGAAATTGTTGTTTCCTTGTCTGGACAGAATGATCTCTGAACTTGAGAAGCGTTTTTCTGGTATTAGTCAGGAATTGCTTAATGGGATTCAGGCGTGTAGTTCAACCTCAAACCACTTCTTGTCTGAGCCTCATTTTCCACCTTTCAGACCTTCTTGTCGCTGCTGGGGAATGTTTTTACTACTAGTCCCATGGGCCATTCGTTCCTGCTGGCTTGGGAGTCCTTCAGCAGGACCACATCTCCTTCTTTGACATTAGGTCTAGTCTCTGTCCATTTTGCACGACTTTGTAAGGTGGACAAATATTCTCCTTTCCACCTTTTCCAAAAGGTATCAACAAGGTGTTGAACATGTTTCCATTGTTTCCCAAACAACTGCCCTGATGAAAAGTTCCCAAGTGGAGCAGACACAGCACTCATCTTCTGCGTTAGTAGCACTGCTGGAGTGAGTACTGCAGGACTGTCAGGGTCAGTGGATATGGGCACCAGAGGCCTTGCATTAATAATTGCCATTACCTCGGCCATGAAGGTGCACAACACTTCATGAGTAAGACGTGTTTGTTCAGTTTGTAACAACATGGCGTCCAGAATGCGCCTGGTGACCCCTATAAGCCGCTCCCACGAGCCTCCCATGTGAGACGCATGAGGGGGATTGAATGTCCAAACACACCCTCTCTCTTGCAGGTACTTTCCTATTGCTTTGTTTCCTGAGTCTAGGCCTAATTCCTTACAAGCGCCCACAAAGTTGGTGCCTCTGTCTGAGCGCAGAAACTTGGCTGGGCACCGAATAGAGAAGAGCCTTCTTAATGCATTGATAAAACTATCAGCAGACATAATCTCTATCAGTTCGATATGCACAGCCCTAGTTGACATGCATGTGAATAACACACCCCAACGTTTGTTCTGGGAACAACCACCTCTTGTACGACGCGTCACAATTGTCCATGGGCCAAACAGATCTAGGCCTAGAGTGGTAAAGGGTGGTTCAGGGGTGACTCGGTCTATGGGCAAGTCTGTCATTTTCTGGATCTGCATTTTGCAGTTCTTGCAGCTTAACATTGTCTTCATTTGTGAGTTTGGGAAAGTCCACTCCTTTTTTAAGAGTGAAGCCTCAATAGCTTCAGGTGAGCCGTAGCACTCTTCAAGGCGTTGCCAGACCATCTTCGCACCTGCAGCAGGGTTGAGGGTGCGTACAGCACGAATCCGCTTAGCCTGTTCGGATGATGTTGGACCCAACCATTTTGTTAGCAAGTCTAATTCCTCTCTTGGAGACAAATTTAGGTCTTTGGTTGCGCTGATGAATGAAGTTTTCCATGCCCAATAGTTTTCAGGTTTGTCATCAAATTGCAAAAGACCTGTGCTAACTAGTTCTTTGCGAATTAGGTACTTTGCTATGGAGGACCACAAGAGCCACGCGCATCGAAATAAAAATTTCTGTGCTTTAATAATGAATTGTAGAATAAATTCTGCAATTGTAAATTCATTTTTGAATTCCAATTTAATAAACTGCATTTCAAAATCCTTTTTCCAATTGCATTTCAAAATCCTTTTTCCACTTGCAATTTAATAAACTGCAGTTCAAAATCCTTTTTCCACTTGCAATTTAATAAACTGCAGTTCAAAATCCTTTTTCCACCTGCAATTTAATAAACTGCAGTTCAAAATCCTTTTTCCACTTGCAATTTAATAAACTGCAGTTCAAAATCCTTTTTCCACTTGCAATTTAATAAACTGCAGTTCAAAATCCTTTTTCCACCTGCAATTTAATAAACTGCAGTTCAAAATCCTTTTTCCACCTGCAATTTAATAAACTGCAGTTCAAAATCCATTTCCCTTTCCTGTTCGCTCCGGGATTAGCTGCTGGATTAGCTCTTCGATTAACAACTTGCTGGAGGCTATTCAAATTAGCCACACCGTGGGATGTAAGGAGCTCTCTGATTGGTTGGTCAGACACAGGCTGTCTGCCAGCCTGGATTTTTCTAGCTCATAGCTTCTCCCTGCTACGAAGCGTGTGTGCTTGTACAAAGGCCGTTCAGCGTCGGGATTTACACTCGGCTCGACACGGATATGTGAAGAATGAAGGGACCCTGCAGCGAAACGGAGAGCTCAACATCTGACTGAGTGCCTGTTTACTCAGTCTGACCACCTGTTCAAGGTAATGTGCTAACGTGGCTAACGCTAGCATCACCGCACGTAGCCCCGTTATTTTAAGATCATCTTAGCTAATGAAAATTTTACGTCGCAGCTGTACGAGCTCGCTACGTGTTTTGTAAGCTGCTGTGGCCCAAAGCTGACTCAGAGCTGTAACACCATCAATGGCTGCAGTATGGAACAGATGTGGGTGTGTCCTCATCTCCCAGAGGAGTCCAAATCGTCATCAAACAGCCCTACAGACACAAAAACGTGAAAATATAAACAACCAGACTATCAGCAGTGATTTAAGCACTTTAAGACCTCTGTGAAAATCATTTACAGTATATATCACAGAATTTAAGGCCTTTATAATCACAGAGCATACAGAGAAAAGTACTAAACTGAATCAATTTCAGCTTTCATTTTTCATGATGTATATTGTATTAATTATTAAATTTCATTATCTGTGTCTTTACCACACATTTGCCACACAGGTGTAGATACTATAGGTTCAGTGAATGCTTACATTGCACTGATTAGAATATACTGGACATTCAAAGCTAAGATTCAGCGCACTGTGTTAGAGGCTGGGATTTGATGAATTCATCATATATACAACCTTTGATCATCATTTATGTCCAGTTGAGAATAAATCTGTGCACTCACATATTAAATGAACTGAAATCAGTAGTGTGATCTCCAGTCTATATATGTTGAATGAGAGAACTGACAGCTGTTATTTTAATCAGCCTGTCTCAGTTGTTTTAACTCTAAGTACCATAGAGTAATGTGGTAACATCTGGACTGACGAGTTTACTGTCAGCATTTTAATCGCTAGTTTAAAGGCTGTAGGTTGCAGCCATTGCTCTAACACCGTATAAATGTAACAGGGCTCAGTGCTGGTTCTAACAGTCTGAGCTGCTTCCAGCTTTATTTGTGAAGAGCACGGCAGCTTACAAAACACGTAGCGAGCTCGTACAGGTGCGACGTAAAATTTTCATTAGCTAAGATGATCTTAAAATAACGGGGCTACGTGCGGTGATGCTAGCGTTAGCCATGTTAGCACGTTACCTTCAACAGGTGGTCAGACTGAGTAAACAGGCACTCAGTCAGATGTTGGGCTCTCCGTTTCGCTGCAGGGTCCCTTCATTCTTCACATATCCGTGTCGAGCCGAGTGTAAATCCCGACGCTGAACGGCCTTTGTACAAGCACACACGCTTCGTAGCAGGGAGAAGCTATGAGCTAGAAAAATCCAGGCTGGCAGACAGCCTGTGTCTGACCAACCAATCAGAGAGCTCCTTACATCCCACGGTGTGGCTAATTTGAATAGCCTCCAGCAAGTTGTTAATCGAAGAGCTAATCCAGCAGCTAATCCAGGAGCTAATCCAGCAGCTAATCCCGGAGCGAACAGGAAAGGGAAATGGATTTTGAACTGCAGTTTATTAAATTGCAAGTGGAAAAAGGATTTTGAACTGCAGTTTATTAAATTGCAAGTGGAAAAAGGATATTGAACTGCAATTGGAAAAAGGATTTTGAAATGCAATTGGAAAAAGGATTTTGAAATGCAGTTTATTAAATTGGAATTCAAAAATGAATTTACAATTGCAGAATTTATTCTACAATTCATTATTAAAGCACAGAAATTTTTATTTCGATGCGCGTCGCTCTTGTGGTCCTCCATACTTTGCAAACTGTTGCGTTTCACTTGATTCAGGTATGCAGTTGTTATGGTTGGGGGTGTGCTTTGGGGATTTGGACCAGTATGAGTCGACTACACGTGTTCACTGTTTGCTCCTGTTTCCTTTCTCTGTTTACAGGTTGTGGTTTCATTTGAGTGTTGGTTATAAATGGATTAGATATTTGTGTACTGTCTTGTACATCTACTTCATTGCAATTTCCTTTAGGAGGCTGTGCTGGGTCGTGCTGAGTGTCTGGGAAATGTAACTCACATTGTTGTTGAACATATTCGTTAGTGTGTGTGCACTGCACTGATGGGCTCAGCTTCCTCACAAAGTTCTCCATAGAGCTCCCTGCTTTCAATCTCCGCTTCTTCATAGGCTGAGGCCTCTGCTTCAGCTGGAGAAGAGTCTGGTGGTGCAACAGAGGAGCAATTTCAGCCATTTGGACTCAGCTCAGCCACTACAGAGGAAACAATGACTTCAACACAGAAGGTGAGAAAATATCACAGTTACACTACTATTGAAACTGTGTGTTCAGCTGGTTGGTTTTTAAAAACATTTTAACAGCAGCTTTATCTTTTGCATCCTGGGCTTATCCATATATACAGAATCTACATTCACAACCAAAAACCACAGAAGTTGCAAGAAAATACAAAGATTATATATTATGTACACACACTGAAACAACATTATCATCAGTTGAACTTGCAATTTTGTAAAAGATTTTCATTAAAGATTTTCTCCACTGATCAATATTTCTTCAATAATGTAATTTTCATTACACCTCCTATTGTAGCACATCATTGTAATGTGACACTATCACCAGAAGGTGGTGGTAACACACCAAAAATGTGTTTGTTGACATGTTTGATTCCACTAATGGAGAGAGTTTCAGTTTTTTCCATGACTGCATTTAACTCACTGCCTCTGTTTGTATCTCTGTCACTGCAGGACCAACATGGAGCGAGAAGTCAGCGCTCTCAGGAGGCCGACAAACGTCACAGAAGAAAGGGAGAGAAAACCTACAGCTGTGATGAGTGTGGGAAGGATTTTACCCGGACTGGACACTTAAAAACACACCAACTCATCCACAGTGGAGTTAAACCGTACAGCTGTGATGAGTGTGGGAAGTCTTTTGTCCGGGCTGAAGGCTTAAAAACACACCAACTCATCCACAGTGGAGTTAAACCTTACAGCTGTGACTTGTGTGGAAAGTCTTTTAACCAGGCTGGAAGCTTAAAAACACACCAACTCATCCACAGTGGAGTTAAACCTTACAGCTGTGACTTGTGTGGAAAGTCTTTTACCCTGGCTGGAAGCTTAAAAACACACCAACTCATCCACAGTGGATTTAAACCTTACAGCTGTGACTTGTGTGGAAAGTCTTTTACCCAGGCTGGAAGCTTAAAAACACACCAACTCATCCACAGTGGATTTAAACCTTACAGCTGTGACTTGTGTGGAAAGTCTTTTAACCAGGCTGGACACTTAAAAACACACCAACTCATCCACAGTGGATTTAAAGCGTACAACTGTCACTTGTGTGGAAAGTCTTTTACCCGGGCTGGACACTTAAAAAGACACCAACTCTTCCACAGTGGATTTAAAGCGTACAACTGTCACTTGTGTGGAAAGTCTTTTACCCAGGCTGGAAGCTTAAAAAAACACCAACTCATCCACAGTGGAGTTAAAGCGTACAGTTGTGACTTGTGTGGAAAGTCTTTTACCAAGGCTGGAAGCTTAAAAACACACCAACTCATCCACAGTGGAGTTAAACCTTACAGCTGTGACTTGTGTGGAAAGTCTTTTACCCGGGCTGGAAGCTTAAAAAAACACCAACTCATCCACAGTGGAGTTAAACCTTACAACTGTCACTTGTGTGGAAAGTCTTTTACCCAGGCTGGAAGCTTAAAAAAACACCAACTCATCCACAGTGGAGTTAAACCTTACAGCTGTGACTTGTGTGGAAAGTGTTTTAACCAGGCTGGAAGCTTAAAAACACACCAACTCATCCACAGCGGATTTAAACCTTACAGCTGTGACTTGTGTGGAAAGTCTTTTAACCAGGCTGGACACTTAAAAAAACACCAACTCATCCACAGTGGATTTAAACCTTACAGCTGTGACTTGTGTGGAAAGTCTTTTACCCTGGCTCAAGGCCTAAAAAGACACCAACTCTTCCACAGTGGATTTAAAGCGTAAAACTGTCACTTGTGTGGAAAGTCTTTTACCCATCATAAAGTCTTAAAATTACACTATATCATGCACAGTGGAGTTAAAGCACACAGATGTGAGTTCTGTGGTAAGACTTTTGCTTAAAATAGCAGCTTACAGAGGCATCTAGTTACCCACTCTGGAATTAAGTCGTACAGCTGTGACTTTTGTGGAAAAAGGTTCAGTGACAAACACTACCGAAATATTCACCTGCGGATTCACACTGGAATTGATGTTTCCTGCTGTGATCAGTGTGGGAAACCATTTACAACAGATGCAGAAGACTTTTAAAGCTCCACATCAGCTGAAAAAACACCAACAGATCCACACCAGAAAGTAACTTTACAAGTGCAGTTACTGTGAGGATGTATTTATTTTTATCTTGAATCTCCTGTAAAGAGTGTTAGCTGATGTCACTGATGGATCTGATGAGGTAGCTCTGATTTCTGGAGCTGCACTGAATAATCCTGAATGTTACATTTAGGAAGCTGCATGTATAGATATGTATATCAAGTTCATTTTTTTTTCCTTTGAGGGATTTGAATTCTCTAAAATGTTATCTCTGTTACATTTTAGTCTTTGTTTCCTTAGGACACAGTAGTGTTTAGTAGTTGTACTTGTTACTGTATTATTAAAGTTATAGGAATGTCTTTTTTACCAAATTAATAATGTATCTGTCACGGTTCTGGGTCAGTTTGACCCAGTATTTTGAGTTTTTATGTTTTGGTGTGTTTTTGCATTTTGGATTCTTTTCTTATTATGATGATAATGATGATTATGACTCTGTTTCAGTTTTTCTTTTTTAGGGATTAGTTCGTAGGTTTTTGTGTTCTCATGTTTATTGCAGGTTTAGTTCAGTGTCTAGTCTGTCTCTGTGTCGTGTCTGCGTCTTTGTTTTGTGGTGTCTTGTTTCCTGTTTTACTCTGAAGGTTCATGTTCCTGTTTTATGTCAGTGTTTCTAGCTTTGTTCCCCTTGTCTCATTAGGTCTTATTCCTCCCAGCTGTGTTCCCCTTCTGTCCCTAATTCCTTGATGACTTCCTCAGTGTATTTAAGCCCAGTGTGTCTTTGTGTCAGTGTCAGATCGTCTGTTATCCTCACCTCATATTTTTGTAGTTTCCCTTATTGTGACACTGTGTTTCATAGCCTGCTTAGTTACTCTGTGTTTATAATTTTTCCATAGTTCCTTCACAGAGTGTCTTAGCCTTTTTAGTTTACACAGTGTTCTCTGTCTTCTTAGTTTTCCCAGTTTTAGTGTTCCCTAGTTTTTTTGTCATGCCTTCAGCCACAATAAAGGCTTGCCTTATTTTGAAAACCTAGTTCTGTCTCCACCGTGTCTGCTCTTGGGTCTACCTCATTCTTCACACCGGCGCACCCTGCCATGACAGTACGATCTGACCATGTCAGACCCAGTGGACAGTCCGGACGAGATTGGGGAGGAGCTGCAACGGGTCAGCCGGCTCATGACGCGCATCTGTGGGTGCACGGACCCCAGAGTGGTGTCCACTGGTTTGGCGGCCATTGACGCCATCCTTCAGAAGGCACCACAGCTCCGGCAGTTGCCCCAGATTTTTGAGGCGTTCGACTCTCTGGCCCCCCTGAAGGAGGAGCTTCGCGCCTGCGCGCTGGCTCAGAGGGTGTTAAACGCCGCCTCAGCACCTACGACTCAGACCCGTAAATGGTTTTCGTTGTCGTCGCCGCTGCCTCGCGAGCTGGAGGCAGTCAGAGTAGGGACTCTGAAGCTCACCGCTGCACCGCCATCAACTCACAGTTCGTCTCCACCACTGTCAAGCTGCACAGCCCAGCGCACCGAGATGGTGGAGGCCACAGATTTCGACGACGATGAGCGACAGCAGGTATTGCTAGCTTTACGGGAGGACGAGCTTCGTTGGAAGCCCTGGCTCATTTCGGAGGAGGAACTCACACCTGCTGCACCGCCTCGGACCAGCTGCTCGCCCTCTCCACCCCGCTCGGACTTTACTTCACCTGCCTCTTTTCTGGCAAGGATGTGGGTGGACGACGAGGAGATCGCCGCCATGTCACCCTCTGCTTCGGTGGCTTCAGCATCCATCGTACCCACTTCCAGAAAGAACCAGCGTCAGCGCCGCCGTTGCACTGCGCTACCCCCGGGGGTGAGTGACTGTGTGTCTGTGTCTCACAATCCTTCTATAGAGAAGAGCGAAATGTGCATTGATTCGTCGGGGCCGGAAACTATGACTGAATTGTGTTCTGAGACTGAAAGTACAGTGTTTAGTTGTTTAGAAAGACCTACTACGGAAATCATGGAGCCCGACCTCTGTGAGCGGCAGCAAGCAGCTTGCACCCATGTAGAGGAGGAGCTCCGGGGAAAGCCGTGGCTCACCACCGATTGTCAGCACGTCTTTCGGGGAACACGCCTGACTCTTGGGGGCCCTCGGAGCTGCCAGGGTCCACCACCCCTCACCTCCCCAACAGCCAATGCTTCAGCCTCAGTGTCTTGATGCATTCTCAATCATCCAGGAAAGTAAATCTCCAAAAGTTGATTCTGTTCATCTTGACGTAGCGTTTTGTGGGAGAAACGTTTCGTCACTCATCCTAGTGACTTCTTCAGTCTCAGCTGACTGCAGGTTTCCCCAATCTTATAAACAGTACATTTGCATAATGACTGAAACCAGCCCACTGAAGGAACAATGGGCTGTGAGGTCAGTTCCTTAATCTTAATTATGCAAATTACCATGACCATTGATCAACAATCACTGACCAAAACCACTGATCAAAGACCACTGATCAATGGCCATGAGTACCATTCACAGAGAGTTGGGGAATGGCTGCAATCACAGCTGTTATGATTCAGTGTTATGGATATTTTTGTACTGTGTTTTTTGTCTGCCACACCAGAGGGTGGCATAGTTGTGTCCTGTGTTATTGCTTCTATGTGAGTTCCAGGTGGAGGCTGACCATTGGTGGAGGACTGGGAGAGACCGGCTATAAATGAAGACCCTTCTCAACTTGCACGCCCCCCGCCTACTTCCTGTTCCCAACGAATTGTGCATGTGGCTGCATGTGAATTTGTATTCTGGAAGCTTTTGCCATGTTGTAAATAGTTTGTTGTAAATAGATGTAAATAGTTGTCGATATTCCTTTTTACTCGGTAGCTGTAGGGGTGAGAAGCCATTTTTCTTTGGGAACCTTTTCTCTAGTCTTTGGTTAGGGAGGCAGGTAAGACACCTGTAATTTTCCTTTGGGGTTTTCTGTGAAGGTAAGCCAGCTGCGTTTCATTTCTAGAGTTTTTGTTTGTTGTTTTGGCCATGCTCACCCTGACGCCCGCTACCTTTTGGGACTTAATAAACTGACTGGCTGTTGTGAAATCCGTGGCAGTTGTCTTTTTGGTTCGTCTTCCTTGAGAGCAGGGAGTGTGGGGGCATTTCTCCTTATTTTTATTTTCCTTATGTTGCATGCCGGTTTTCCCTGGGCTGGGGTGTAACACAGCATTGTAAGATGGTGACAGATGTACCCTTAGGCCCCCTCCTCGATTCAGAGATGGTCTTTCCCTCTTCACGTAAATGGCCTCCTTGACTCCGCGCTCAAACCAGCGTTCCTCCCTGTCCAGGATGTGTACATCCTCATCATTGAAAGAGTGTGCACTGGCCTGTAGGTGTAAATAGACTGTAGAATCCTGGCCTGACGAGGTCGCTCTTCTGTGCTGTGCCGTCCTTTTCACCAGAGGTTGTTTGGTTTCCCCGATGTATAAATCCTGGCAATCCTCCTGGCACTTAACAGCGTACACTATGTTACTCTGTTTGTGTCGGGGGACCCAATCCTTGGGGTGGACCAGTTTTTGGCGCAGCGTATTTTTGGGGTTTAAAAGCCACAGAGACCCGGTGTTTAGAAAAAAATGCGTCTCAACTGCTCCGATACTCCTGACACATATGGGATCACTACAGGTTTTCTTTCGGCATCTTACAATGCTGTGATTGCAGCCATTCCCCAACTCTCTGTGAATGGTACTCATGGCCATTGATCAGTGGTCTTTGATCAGTGGTTTTGGTCATAAAAACACAGAAGATTCATGTCTAACTGAGCTAAAAGGAAATGATGATGAAATGAAAAAAAGTGTGAATGCTAATGACAAATCCAATTCCACTATAAATGTACAATGAAGTACAGCATATGGATAAGAAAATGTAAGGGTTGTGACAATGATTATATGGCATCTGAAGATCAGAAGATCCGACCCCTGGGAATTCACAGATGGAAATTACACCAAGAAACACCAGAGGATTCTGGGACTCTGGAACCTAATGTTAGGTTCCTGTATCAGACTACAGACGTGGACCTGTAAGACTTCTCACATGAAATGAGCTACTAATGCAACTTTTATTATTCTTAATTGTCTTTCTGTACTAGAGTTTTAAATTACTAGAGTTTTAAATTCTTAGTTTATTGTAAACTTCACCAGAGTCCCAGATTTAAACCCAGTGGGTTTAAATCATCTCCTAGCTTGCACAGGCATGCTCATATTTGCGTGAAGCACAGAGCACAACACGTGCAGCATGCTTTGTCAAAGATTACACACTGTATTGACAGCTTTGAGCCATCCACCCACATGAATTACACCCTGATCACATCCAGTCACTTCCAAAGAAGTGAAAAGTGAAAGCAGTCATCACCAACACATTTGACATGTGCAACACTTTTTTTCATTGTTAAATTCTGTGCAAGTTACAGTAAATTGCAAGCTGCCACAGTAAATGTTTTAGTATGATTTAAAAGCTTGAAGATTAGAAAGATTTATTGTTGTAGATTTAAAATCATGCTTTTAAATATAATAATAGCAAAAAAAGATTCTCATCAGAAAATTGTGTTTACTGTATTTTATTTTGTAGGGTACTTGTGTTAAAATAAAGGTGGGTGAAATTCAATTAATTGAAAAGGATGTGTGTTTGTTTTCTTTATGTAACCATGGTAATCATGAAGAGGTTATATCAGATTAAAATAAACAAAATAAACTGTCCTCTCTTTTTTGTCCAGATGACAAATAGTTTCAGTGTGCATCTCACAGACAGAAGAACAGTAGTTAATTACTAATATCAAGCTTACCCTTGTTATGCTGGGTATATGTGGTCCTTTAAAGAATGTCTTTAACTTTGTTTGCTAAATTTAGTTCCAGTTAATTCGTATCAGGAAGAGAAACAGAATCATCTTGAGGGCCACGTGAAATTCTTATCGCTGTATTGGAGCATCTGTGTTTGTGACACCAGCTTCACTGATTAGTGCGCTGCTATTAAGAGGTCACTAATCTGAGAATCTGTTTAACCAAAGAAATGATGCTTGTGTATGTTGTCATGCCAGAAAACCTTGCTGATGAACACTGGACAACGTTTAGCTTTTCAATATTGTCAAAACAAGAATTCAGTCCCCCGTCAGATTTAAAAACATGTTTTGGAAAACTTAAAGTCGTATTTTTTTCATTGAGTTTCATTTTGCAACAGATGTGTGAAGTGGCAAATATTAAACTCAGGTGTGATTCAAAGGCAGTGTGTGTGCTGTAATATGTGAAAACTGACAGGACTCTTTAAAGCATTCCTGAGCCCTACGTCTGAAACACGCTGTGGCACGCCCAGTGGAAATGCAACTGCTTCCTTGAGTGGGTGTAACGTGCTCCGGGGACTTTAGACTCACATGGAAATCCCAAGTGTGACATAAAAATATACATTTAAATATTTTAACAACCTTAAACTTATTTTGTGTATTTATGTGTTTTAGTTTCCATGATTAATGTATGAATAGTTGGGTTGCGGTCACGTGGTTCTGATGACGTGCGGAGGCAGCGCGATTTTTGAGTGGAGGGCGGAAGTAAACATGGAGGACACTGTGGAGAGTCAGGAGAGCAGCTGTTGTGCAACTTTAGACCCCGTTTCTCGGGAGAGATATAAACAGATAGTTAAAAAATATATCGGACGTGATCCGTATTCTTTGAAAATGTCCGAATACACCACAGAAGTAAAGGATTTGCCTACTATCGAGGCTGTGGATATCACCAACTACTTGGTCCTCCAGACTTCTTACTACACTAGGCAGCAAATGAAAGCTTTCAAGAGTCTGGAGGCGTACAATTTTTTTGTCAGCGGGTGGGTCCACAACCTTGGAACAAAACGTCTCCGTGATGGATACAGTTTGGTGTTTGCAAGGGTGAGTGTTTGTTCTTATATTGCTTTATCTTAAACACGCTAACAGTTAGCGGTAGCGGCTTTAACGTCAACAAACATGCCACATCCTTAGGACTTCGTTAGAGTGACAGTTGTTTGTTTCAAGGTAAACCATTCCCAGAGGTCTAACGAGACACCTCTGAAGACTTGGGTAATTGCCGATTCCGATCTGGGTTTTCGTTCGTAGCCGAGATTGACCGTCGGAGCCCAGTCCTCCGACTCTTCGTCATCCAAAGCACTTGGGCAGCCTATAGTCCCAATCAAGTCAATATTAGACTACTAACTTAAAAGCACTAAGTAAACGAGAATTTAACGACAACCTAATGCTAATAAGTTCGTTTGCAAACATAACATTACCTCTGACGAAGTGGTCGCTGCAGACACGGGCATTGGCAGACTCTGCTCCTCCCGACTGTAAACGTAAATTTAAAATCCATTTTTTCCTACGTTTTTCGGTTAGAATTTTCCATTTTTCTCCTCTTCGTTGGGCTATTTTTGGTACCCTAAAATACCGTTTATCGGTTTCTCTGGTCGACCTACTGGAGCATCCGTAAACACAACAGGACATAGGCATTTTGCGTACTGTCTGTCTGTGATTTTGCGCTTATCTTTTTCACTTCCGACCGCCAGTCAAATTTCGCGCTTTACGTCGACGTCACGTCTACGTCAAATGAAACCTAGCTATTGAGGGTGAAATTAAGATGATGTTAGTGGAGAATTTAGTTTTATATTGCTTTTTATATTCTGATCAATGATTAAAAAATGAAATTCGGAATAAAAATGTATTATTAGAGGATGAGATGAGTTATTATGATTAGATTAGTATTGATCCTTGATCCTTATCCTTATATTTATCAAAAAATGAAACATGTAGTTTATGTACCTGTGAGATGCACTGTGTTTAAAGATCCAGCAGGTGGCAGCACAGTAGTATCAGTTTGTCCTGGAACGCCTCTGACATTTGACCCTATTAGAGGAGGTAAAAACCAAAAGCTAAGTTTATAGAACAATGTATGGAGTGTGGGGATCAGGGAAATATTTTACTGCTATTGTTCGTGATCATCATCATTACCATTGCGTTGATGTTGCATTCAGATGTTTAAACATACTGGTATCATATTAACTTTTATTACAGGTGCAGTTATGGTGACTTTAAACTGTTGAGTTGAATTTATAATCTTAAATGCTTTTGAATGCTTTTTATAATCTCAAATGTTTATATGCAGATTACATTGCATTATTAAAGAAAGGCCTAACTCTGAGTACACTTTGTGCCAAAATAGACAGGAAACTGCATGCTTTGCAGAAAGTGAAACTAAAAGCAGAGTCTAAGTGCAAGTTATTTTGAGGAGCTGTTTGGATGATGCTATTTGAATAACCAGGTTATTCAATTTTTATCTTTTATTCATTTATATCTTTTGATTAAGCTTTTAGTAGTGGTTCTATATATATAGTTTTAGTTAGGTTATTAGGTACATGAGAATTGGCCTCTCTTCTCATAAGACAAAGTTTGTGTGAGGTCGACACACACACATAGACACACTTACACAGCAGTTGGACTCAGGGGTAGGTGAAGGTTCAAATAATATTTTGTAAAAGCTTGCAACTGCAAAATTGTGTCTGCACAAGTGACAGTGTGCCTTGAGACATGCTGCTGATGTTCCAGCCAATAAGCAGGGCGTCCGGTGGCGACAGGAAGACACCTGGGATGGAGACGAGGCGATGTTCTTTTCACACTGTGTTAAAAGTCATTGTGGTTTTGAATTAACTTACAGTAAACCTACCCTGATGTTATAAAACCATTCCTGTTTAGTTTTGGGGCGGAGATCTACAGCTGATGTTTTGCAGTGCACATCTCCCCACGCTGTGTGTGTTCATTAAAATCGTTGTTTGACCAAGCTTTTCTGGACCATGGTTGTTCTTACTCTCGTCCTCAATATTGAACCTTAACAGGAGCTAAGAGGAAACAAAGATAATTAAATGTGCCCAAACAGCTCAATAAGTCTCTGTCATGGGGGGACTTGAGATGTGACATCAGGACGACCCTGCTGTTGGATTTTAAAGTTTTAGTCCTGGTTACACCTGTTTTATACATGCAGGTCCTCCCACTGCTCACCTCGTCATTGTAGATTATTTGTGCAGTGATCCCAGATCAGTTAGCAGCTGCATCAACTTTTATAAGGTCTACACACATATAAACTTGAAGTACCATGTTCTGCCTGAAGTATTTATGCCATGTATCATGTTCACTGTGTAAGATACTGAAGCAGAAATAAAGAGACAGACATGTTTCAGCTTGTGGCTTCATCAGAGCCATTAGAAAACATGTTACAGAAAACATTTTATATTAGAAAGGTGCAAAGATGTAAATTTTCACTGAAGACACTAACAGGGCTGTGCTCCTGATCTTGTGCCCAACAGGAACAGGGCCATGCAGAGTGCTGGTGCTGATGGTGCTGGAGGGCAGGGCTGTGTTGATCTGAGACTGTAGACTGTAAAAAATCCACAAGAGAGATGGCAGCTGAATAAACAAGAGTTTTTTATATTGTAGTTCCATAATTATGTTTATATGCATAGTTTTTGTGAAATCCAGCAATTGACCATTCAAACAACAGTCGCTTTCTAAAACATTAGATATGGATTCAGTACCACATATGAAAGTGACCCAGGTCAGATTTGAAAATATCAGATTTGTGCTGTTCAAACTGTTATACCGGATATGGGTCGCACAGGGTCAAGAAAGTTGGATTTGATGCGCTTCCGCATCGAATCCAGCTAGGATTTAGGCAGTGTGAACACAGCCTAAATATGTTCCCTAAAACGGTGGACAGAGCTACAGAACCACAACACCCTTACCCTGTTAGCCAGCAGTACTACTTGTGCAGTTGATAAAAGGACAGGTAATGTTTGTGTTGATTGTTGTGTTCATTCCTCAGGTTTCAGCTGTTTCTCAGCAGAGGATGAAGAAACAAATTTTATTTGTATACTATCTGTGTCACCAGGTCATATTGGTGACACAGGCACGATGTTTGACTCTGTCTGAGGTTTTGTTGACACTGAACTTGCTGCTCGTCTTTCTGCTGTGTTACGTTCTTTGTCTAGGCGTGTATTGAACGCAACAAGAAAGTGTCCCCACTCACGCGCCACCCAAGAAAGAACAAACAGTAGTATCTTTTAAAGTGCTAAGCAGCCATTTATTTGCTTCAGCAGTGAGCAATGCCGAAAATAACAAACAAAACTCCATTATGGTCCCTACGCTTTCCTACACAAAATGAAAACCAAACAAAAGACAATTCACTTAGCTAACTTTCTAAATGAAAAACAGGAGAAAACTTAATCAACAAAAATGGCTTCTCACGCCTGCTAGGCTGCTGCAGTGAAGGAAATATTCATATTTATAATATTCATATTCACGCCAGAAGAAGTGGAAAACCAACTTAAATGGTTATGAAAATTTCTTAAACAGTTTCTTTTTTCTGAGTAGGAAACATCATCCCTGAAGTCAATCAATGCAGCAAATAACATTTTCTGAAGAAAGTAGAAACAAAACTAGAGAACAGATGAGAGTTATTGCTGAAAATTGAGTCATCGTTCATACTTTGATCCACTTTAACATTTTGTTCTTATTCTTATTGCTGTTACCAGGTTATTACAGGGAGAAGCTCAAAGACCTCTGCTACACTTCAGCTTCTCATTAAAAATAAATAAAAGATTTCACATCATGATACATCACAAAAATATGCACAAAAAGGACGTTCATTTGGTTTACATGTAAATATTTATTGAAAACGAAAAGTTTAAGCAATGCTGCAATTATAATATAAATTATTATATAGCTTTCTTGTAAGAAAAGTTACATAAGAGGTTATCGAGAGATTAGAGAGAGAAAAGTGTCAGTGTGAAAGTACATGGATCTTTACTTTCATAAAACACTTTAAACACTCTATAAGATTCAACCTTTGACAAACTGGACTGACTTAAACAATTATGCAAACTTGTTAACTAAAAAAAGAAACAAAAGCCCTTCACCTAAAGAGGGGATTGTCACACAGAGTTCATATTTTAGACCAAGATTTAAAAAAAAACAACAACACTTCTTTATACGACCCTTATAATTCCCAAACTGTCCCAAATGTCATTCAGTCATAGCTGATCAATAGATGCTGAACATTATCAGGCACATTATTGATCACATATAAGCCACAGAACTTCATCTACACCCAGATCATCAAATACAGTGTTTGTGTTTTCTGAATGTCTGACATCTAAATTAATCTGCTGATGAATGTAGGATAGTTGATCACTAGATGTAATCATGTTTAGGTACCTTGTATGAACCCTTGTCATTACAATATTTGCACATCATAAAAACAGGAAGAAAAATAATACCAAAAACAACAGTAATACTACTACTAACAACAACGGGCACAGCAGAAACTACCAGGAAAAGTAGATTGTTTAGTCCAAAAGATTCATCCTTCTTCCCTTCTTCCTTCTTCCCTTCTTCCTTCTTCCCTCCATCCTCTGTGACTCCTCTTGGCTGACCTGCAGGTGAGAAACAGGTGTGAGGTGTCAGCTGTCAGGTAGGTGATAAGTGAAGAACAGACCCACAGTATCCCACCTAGACTGCAGGACCACAGAGCTCTCTTTGGGTTTTTGTCATGTACAACAAGTGCTGCGGATTGTGGGGATGCAGAGCTGGCTCTTACAATGCAAAAACAACACAAATCCCCGACCAAAGCCAGATCACTCTCAAACAAAACAGAGGCCCTAAATCAGAGATTTACTACAACTGATTTGTCCACGAGTTTTGTCTACTGATTGTAACGGAATACTGGCTCTATCCAAACATTCCCAGTATCTCAGTGGAGTTATCGGTTTGGACCCTTCACCACCAGCTCTGCAACAAAGATGGATCAAAGATTTCATCACCTCAATCTGTCAGACCAGGTTGATTGAAGCCCTCCCCCACTCAGCACCAGATCTCCACAGGACAACATTCTCACCTCTGATCATGCACACACTCAACTCTACTCACTCACCTGGAGGAACAACTCTCAGGTAGATGATCCTGATGAGCTCCCATGAGCGTGTTTCTTCCATGAAGACACGACACTCGTATGTTGCAGAATCAGCAGTCGTCACATGCTTCAGAATCAAAGACACGTCTCCATCCTTCATCTGTCTGTCCTGCAGATCCACCCGGTTCTTAAAAGATGGATGCTGGTTGGATGAATCAAAGTAATCATCATGGTACAAAAGGACATTTCCTGTCTCCAGGCCTGGTCTGGTCCACTTTACAGCTCCTATGATGTTGTTGTTTGGAGCTCGACATATTAGAGTGACGTCCTGTCCAGACTCAGCTGTGATGATTTTCCGGTCTGAAAGAGGAAACAACACAGAGCAGAGAGGTTAAAGGTAATTCTATTCACTTCTACAACAGCCAATGAGAGTGAAGATCATACACCACTGAGCCCTTCTACACTCTTCTACACACATACACAAGTAAGCAATAAACATGCACAGAAAACTGAATCAATATAAAATAATTCTGCTCGTTTCTCTAACTTCATCTGTTATTTAAATGTTATTTTAGTTCCTGACAGGTAAAACTCACCTGCAGAGGTAAACATGGAGAGGTTGACTAACAGCAAAGTTGAGCAGAGTGACGCAGTCACGGCAGACATTTCCTTCAGCACTGATGGTCTTAGTTTGTTCTAAATGTCTGAGTCTGTTTGAATTTCCAGTGAATAACTGAACCTGAGTTTAAACCTGACTACCTGAGAATAAATTTAAGGTCTAAATAAAGTCCAGTTTCCATAGAAATGATTCCAGATTCAGACACTAATGCTGGATAAGAAACCCTTCTATCTCTTCTTAAGGCTTTTGAAATATGTGAGCGAACTGGATCCTCAGCAGCTCTGTGCGATTGCAAAAGAAGAATGTGTCTCTTTCAGTTTTCTATTAAAACTAGTCTACTAGTGTTTGTTGGTGTCTGTGTGTGAAACGAGCTTTTTTCCTCTCTCTCTTTTCTTGTTTTGATTGCTCTGTTTGATTGAGAAGTGATTTCAAAGTTTCATATGAGAGCTAGCATAGCTCCGGTTAGTTGAAGCTGTCTAATACTGTCACGGTGCAGCCTCAAGAGAAGAGCAAGTTCACTTCAAGCTTTATTTTTAACATGTTCCCCGCACCGTGGGGGTTTCAGACAGGAATATTTCTGAAGTTGAGACTGAGCTCAGAGCTCACAGACAGAGTGGTGAATGTAGTTTAAGTGAAATGCTGTGGAAGTGATCAGAGTCATGTTCAAGTAGTTGATCCAAATTAATAAGCTAGTTTATTTGAATTTGTGATAGGGGGTGCTGTTCTGCTCTCACTAGGTGCTGGAGGTCGTAGGAGGCAGTTGATAGAGGTGGAGGTTGTTCCTGTGGAGATTTCAGTGATTTCCAGCTTGGCTTTGGCAGGTAAGTAGGTCATGAGTTGAGTCCTCAGCCACACAGAGATCTCTGGAAAGATGTCATTGGAACAAAGTATATAAAGATAGGGAAGAAGTTTAAGGAGACGGGTTACTACACTGGCTGTGCAGACAATCCGAAAGAGACTCTTTTTACATGTTTATTTGTTTTATCACAGCAGGACTTTATTTAAGTGAAACATTTCACTTTGCCTCCTAGCTTGCACAGACATGTGTGGGACAAAAAAGGACAAAAAACTCGAAATTTCAAGTTCTTTTCGCGAAATTTTCAGAAAAGTAACTCTAAATGCTTCATGCTTCACATTAGAATGAAGCACAATGACAGAGCACATGTGCAGCATGCTTTGTAAAATATTTCACACTGTGCTGACAGGTTTGAGTCAACACCTACACAAACTACACACTGATAGCATAACTCCAAATAAGTAAACACTTCTAACGGCAGTCATCACAGCCACATTTGGCACGATGTGCAACAGGTTTTCAGTGATATGCTGCAAAGTGCATGCTGCAAATAATAGTAACACTGTATTGCATCTTATTTGTTTCATTCATCAATTGAGAAATCTGTCTAAAAGTGTGAGAATGAGGGCATTATTGTAGGCATCCAAACTGGAGCTGTGACAGCAGCACGAAGTGTCATCTAACCCTGAGTTACCCCACTGACCCACACTGACAATAGCCCTTTGGCCAATAATGTGTCTTCTGACTGTTGTGAAGTAAACTTGCCTCAGCAGATAGAGCAGTTTGGGATTTCCTCAGTCTCCATTTTCAGACCTCAGGATACAGAAATACTCAGAAATGCAATAAAATGCATCATGACACACGGGGCCTACTGTGGATATCACAGGAAGAGGAGACAGAAACTGCTCATGCACAGCGCACCGCTTCTATCGGATTTCTCAGACTTTGTGATGAGCTGAGATATAATCACAATGGGGGACTTAAACATCCATGTAGATACTGAAAATGACAACCCCAGCATAGCATTTAATCTATTATTATACTTCTTTGGGGTTTGTTAAATGTACAAGAACCTACTATGGTGCTGTATTGTTACTTATAGTATTCTCATGTACTGCTATGATAGAACAAAATAAAAAATAAATTAATAATAAACAGCTTTAAATTAATCATATTTACATGACACTTAATGCAATTTGTTCAGGGTTACAGAGATTTTAAAGATTTCTGATACTAAAGGAAACTAGTTTGGTCTTTAAGTCTTACATCTTTTTCATAACAGTTCATAGTGTCACACCAGAAACTGGGCTCACACAAAGAAAAATCATTTATGAAAAACTTTATGATGACCTAAAACTCCACTTTAACCTCAGGCAGAATGTTTATGGTCACACCTGACTAGTGGTGCAACGGATCAAAATTCTCACGGTTCGGATCGGATCACGGTTTTAAAGTCACGGATCGGATCAATTTTCGGATCAGCAAAAATAGAAAAAAAAAAAGACAAAAATTCTACTCGCCGTTTACTTATTTAAGAATTTTTGCCTATTAAAAAACATTCAACTGAAGACTCATTCCACGCACTCATATAAAAACAAATTAAGGTGCAATATGGACATTATGGACCATGCTGGACAGCCAACAAACTGTTTAACTCCTCGCTGGAGGGGAAACGGTGACAGAGGAGGGGGGAACAAGTAGCTGTAGTGCCTTTTCACTGTGCAATAGTTTTTGTTAATATCCAACGGTGTAATAGACTCGCAATACTTAAAATGTGCCGTTCACTTGTATTCTTATTCCTATTTATTCTATTTATCCCTTTTGTATTCTCTGTATTTATAAATGTGTATATTTGGCATATTTCTGCTCACATTCTGTAACTTCTGTCGGTGCTGTGCTACTGGAAACTGAATTTCAGTTTGGACCCACCTGAGGGATAAATAAAGTTTCATCTAATCTAATGTAATCTATAGGGCAGTGCAGGGCTTTGTATCTACCACTCCGCTGTGATATAACGAGCGGTCACGGTCACGTGGCTTTCCGTAGCGCTGGAGCTCCACCCATTTGTAGTTAGAGCAACAGAAGATGCCTGGGACAGTTCAGCCATAACTTTAAACTTCTCCTGCTCATACATGCTTGGAACGATCTTGTCACTGAAGTGGACACGCAACGAGATATCATAGCGTGGCTCAAGCACGTTCATCACAGTTTAAACTCCTTGTTTTGCACAACAGACGACGGCCTCCCGTCTGCAGCTAAACACCCCATTAGCTTTAGTAATAGCTTTAGCCCGGTCGGACTGGGCAGTAAAGGGCTGCTTAAATGCCGCAAACTCCTCTGCTCCGCTACTTGGACCGCTAGCGCTGACCATAACTACCACTTGACAGACTGACCACGCGCACCATACGCATACTTTTTTTTTTTTTCGAATCTTCGGATCACGTGCGTACCGAACCGTGGAGTGGGATCGGTTCGGATTTCGGATCAACCGTGATCCGTTGCACCACAACACCTGACCCTTTATAAGGAATTTCTTCCTATCTTGCATTCCTAAATTAAAACCATACACCAGAAGAACGGAAAAGCACAAACTCAAGTCATCTTTATTTATATAGCACATTTAAAAGACATCAAGTGTCGGCCAAAGTGCTGAACAGAGGGATAATATAATAAAAAGAATTAGAATAGATGGAATGAAAACATTAAAGAAAGATTGTAAGACATCCATATATGTTTGTAAAGAGTATATGTGTACATGCAAATATGCACATACATATACAAAAATCTACATATTCACACACAAGCACACATATATGAACATAAAATACATGTATACATGTATACACATGCAACATCATCCAATAAGATAAGAGACCAGAATAGTTAAGACAGAATTAAAAAAGAGCCTTGGAAAATAGGTGGGTCTTATTGAGATTTAAATTTATAATCTGAATACGTACTTCCTGGCCACATTATTTTATAGAAGAGAAGGTCTAACTTTAGGCCTACAAGGTCTTGACAGGAGACACAGGCTTGTGCAGAGTATGCTTTGCAAAAGTGAAACCGAAAGCAGAGTCTGAGTGCAAGTATTTTGAGCAGGTTATTTTATTATGCATTTATATCTTTGATTAAGCTTTGATTAAGTTTTAAAGTTTTAAGTTTTAAGAGTTAAGCAGTCTCGTTTATATTATGAGTAACATCATTTGAGTGTGACATTTAGTCTACAAATTACACATACAGTTTCAGTTGTGTACGTGCTGGCCTTCTGTCTAGTGGAAAGGTTACAAGGTCTAGCTGGGGAGCTGAGAGGTGAAACAAAGTGCAAGCAGAGGCTGACACATACACACACACACATTGTAGATAGACTCAGTTATATAGGTAAAAGTTAATCTTATGTTTTGCTTGCAATTGCAAAATTGTGCGTGCATATGTGACTGTTTGATGAAGAAGCAGGTGCAGGATGTTCCAGAGACAAGCGACAGCGAAGGCGAGCTGAGGGGAAGCACCTGGATGGAGACGAGACAATGTTCTTTTAAACTGTGTCAAAAGTTAACTGAACGTTTGTGGTTTTGGACTGACGTATGTTTTACTGAATCTGCCTGACAACAGGAGAGGGGCTGTACTATTTCACCCCTATAAATACTGTGTTCTGACTATTGTAAGGGAGTTCAACACTGATTGGGCTGTTGGACTCACACATGTGTAATTCATTAAAATGTCGTCTAATTGCACCAGGCCGGGTCAGTGGTTATTTTTGGATTCCACCTCAATATCTGAACCCTAACAGTCTTCAAATTCGATTTGAAGACTTCCAAGGATGAAGAGGATTTTATGAAAGGGGGAAGACTGTTCTACAGTTTTGGGGCAGCAATGGAGAAAGCCCTGTCACCTCTAGATTTGAGCTGTGAGCGTGGAACTGATAAAAGCATCTGGAGGAGCGCAGAGATCGAATAGGTAAGTGAAGGCTAAGAAGATCTAATAATAATTTACAGTTTTGTTGATCCCCGTAGGGAAATTCTTATCTGCATTTAACCCATTCACTCGGTGAAGCAGTGGGCAGCCACAAGTGCAGCGCCCGGGGAGCAGTGTGTGGGGATGGTACCTTGCTCAGGGGTACCTCAGGGTAGCCGTTCAGGGGATTCGAACCCCTGATCTTCCGATCATGGGGCAACCGCTTTACCTACTGAGCTATCCCTGCTATCTGAAATGTAACCTGGAGCCAAACCATGGAGAACTTTAAAAACAAATAGTAAAACCTTAAAAATAGATTCTATATTTAATTGGCAGCCAATGTAGAGATGCGATAATCAGAGTAATTCTCTTTCACTTTCTGGTACCTGTCAGGAGCCTTGCGGCTGCATTTTGAACAAGTTGCAGGCAGGTCAGGTCAGATAGAGTTACAATAGTCAAGACGTGATGATATGAAAACATGGATAACAGTTTCCAGGTCTTTAGATGACAGGATATTTTTGAGTTTAGAAATGCTCCTGAGCTGGGAAAAAACTGCCACGAAAAACTGAATTTATTTGCTTGTCCAGCTTGGAGTGGAATCAAAAATGAAACTAAGATTTTTTACATGGGGATGTACATTAGCTGATAATGGGCCAAAATTATTTCTTATGAGACTTGGTAATAAACGTGGAGCTTATCTTTTTTCCATTTTCGTTCTGCTTTCCTGCATTCCTGCCTGACAGCAAGAGTGACCTTCTTTAGCCAAGGCTGAGTTTTAGATTTTTGCCGTCTACATTTTAGAGGAGCAATTGAGTCCATTATGTTGGTACAGGCACAATTAAAACATGCAAGAAGCTCATCAGGATTATTGCAATGAGGAGAACTTTCATCAAAGGTGGCTAAAGGAGATGCAGCGAAGGCAGCTGAGAATTGGGGAGCAGTTTCAGGTGTTATAGGGTGTATAAGAGAGGGAGCCTGGGTTTGTTTGGAGGATGAGTGAGGGGTGGAAATATTAAATAAAAAAGGAATTATGATCAGATGGACACACATCAATCACTGCAACGCAGATCACTGAGAGCCCAGATGACAAGATGAGGTCAAGAGTGGGGCCCTGCTTGTGTGTGTGACAGACTGGCTCAGGTTAAATGAGTCCAAGAGTTGTAAAAATTCCCTAACCCAGACCTTCCCAAAGTGTGGGGCAGAGCCATTGCATTGTGCGGCAGGAAAGAGGGGGGGAAACAAAACGCTTGTACACTGCTAGCACGGGGCGGCCACAGAAACGCAAAGTAGGAGATGAAGCATCGCAGAACATGTTTAGAAACCAACTTCATTCTAAGCCAAAGACTAGAAAATTTGGTGAAGAATATCTTCCCTTTGGCTTCACCTGCACAAGTGCTGAGATAGGTCTCCCCTGCAGAATTGGTTTTCCCTGTGTCAGGAGCAGCGCTGGGCTCTCCAAATCACGGACAAACAGTATCCCACAGCTGTTTATGATTTTGAACCAATTTTGCACAGAGAGGCATTTTTTGAAAAAATGTTCGGTGATTCGAAATGCCGTTTACGTGTGGACGAAACAGCTGCGCTTTCAAAAATACCCGTGTAGGTGTGGACGTAGCGTGAAAGAGTTAGTAGTTTATTTTATTACTACCTGTAATTTATTGCAGATTACTTGTATTTGCTTAATTTTTTAATAAATGTTTGAGGTGTGAAAAAAACCGCAATGGAGCAAAATATGGGTGTGTGGTTGGAGGATGTGTTTGTGCGTGTGCGTGCGCGCGTGCGGAGGGGGGGGGGGGGGGGGCGCGAACATTTTTCTTGTAAAGAAAGGGGGGCCCGGCAAAAAAAGTTTGGGAACCACTGCCCTAATCAAAGGTTTAGAGGGACAACACATAGGGATATTGAAGTTGCCAAGGATTAGAAGCCTATCAGTGGTTGGCAATGGCACAGATAGAAAATCAGAAAATTCCTTGATGAAGTCATTGTTAAGGCCAGGAGGCCTATAAACTAGAGCACAGAGTGCAGGAGAGGACAGATCCAGCATAAACAGTTGCAGTTCAAAACTAGTGTAGTTGCATAAAGAAAGGTAGCATCTTGTTCAGCGTGTGCCTAAAACTGATGAGACTGCAGTTTACACATGATTGGCTCCAGCCTGAATAAAGCAGCCATGCCTGTGGAAGCAAAACATCCTGCAATTTTGCCAGAGATATGCGTGTGTCAACATTAATTTTGCGTTATATCTATCAAATGTTGGGGCATGCAGGTAGAGCGCACATGCTGTCAAAACTAATACAAAAATACTGGATAGTAAATGTAAATTGGGCTGCCAGCAAAATCATCTCTTGTTGTACCATGTGTAGATGTAACAGAGGAAAGTTTGTTGAACAAAAGATGGCAGATCAGCACAAAGAGTGTCCTGACAGTCATGGCTCCATTCCCAAATGTTGGAGTGGACTATAAGTGTTAAAAGAGGACAAGGTGTCCTTAGAAGGTATGGAGTTTTTTACTTTTTTGACCAGTTGTGCAGTACATCTGGAAACTGCATATACCCTTAATATAGAATCCTGAGTAAATGCTGTTCCGAGGTTTATCTGTGGACGAAGCCCAGTTTTGACCATCAGATCTGATAAAATTACAAATTTTGTTGGTGCAAATCGAGAGTTGAAAGAGAAGTTGACTGAGTTGAACCATGCTAAAATTCAAAATGCTTTTGTTCGGGATGGCATCAAATGGAACTTTAATGTGCCTCTGCCTTTGTGTCATTGCCCTTATGATTAGTATTTGATTCAAGTGATCTTCATGTCAGGAAAAGGTGGAAACAGGTACAGTACCTGGCAGAGTTGTTCTGGAAGAGATGGCTTTCTGAGTACCTACCTACCAGAAATTTTCCTCAAACTGAACCTGCTGCTTGTGTTTCTCCTGTTCTTCATATTTACACCAGAAGGGAAAAACTAATTGGTAATAAAATTGCTGAAAAATAGGTAACATAATGGGTTTTTTTGTTTGCTTTTTTTACTGTTTCGTTAATCTGAGTAGGAATCATCTTCACTGAAGTGAATCGACAACAGTTGGTGCTGAAAATAGAGCCATCATTCCAGTCCTCACACAAACCCCTGTGGCCCTGAATTGGATAAAAAGAGGAATGTGGATGGATCTTTAGGCAGCTTCTTATTAGCAATCTGTTGCCATAAACACTTTCCCATTGCTTTAGCTGAACCTACAAAAAGTGTCAAAGAAAACACAGACAGATAAAATATTTTTTGTTCACCAAGAAGTTGATTACAAATGAGCTACTAGTCAAAAACATATCCAAACTGTTCAGTGTGTTGTTAAAAAATTAAGACAACTAGAGAAAAAAAGACCCTAAAAAATCAGCCATCAATTTTAAATTTTTGGGGGTACTTTGAGACACTAAAATTTGGCTTTTATTATTAATATTACCAGGTTATTACCAGGAGAAGCTCACAAAACTTTCTGCTACATCTCAGTTTCTCCTTAAAATAAATAAAAGCTTTCATTTCATGGTACATCAGAAAAACAGACAAAAAAGAAAGGCATTGCACATGATGTAGAATCTATATTATTTAGCTTTTCTGCAACAAAAGTTAGATAAGAAGCTATCGAGAGATCAGGGAGAGAAACGTGTCAGTGTAAAACTACATGGTTCTTTACTTTCATATACCACTTTAAACACTCTACCTTTGGTTACCTTTGGTAAACTGGACTGACTTAAACGATTATGAAAACTTGTTACCTAAAAAAACAAACAAAAAAAACCCCCTCACTTAAAGAGGATTGTTACACAGACTTCATTCACGTGAGGGGGAAAGAGTCACACAGAGTTCATATTTTAGACCAAGATGAAAACAAGTCTGTTTTGAAGCATTTCATACACTTTCCTATACAACCTTTATGAACCCCAAACCAAATGTCATTCAGTTATAGTTGATCAATGGATCCTGAATTATCAGGCACATTACTGATTGTCTATGAGCCACAGAACATCATCTACACTCAGATCATCACATACACTGTTTGTGTTGTCATGTCAGGGAGTGAGACCCGAATTCTGAATGACTGACATCTTAATTCATCTGAGGACTAACAGCTGGATCTTTCAGGACCTCATTTAAATTACAAACAATAATTGAAATAACACAAACAACAAATATAATAGTTGTATTAACAACAATAAGAACAAAAGAAGCTTCTAGAACACTTATTCCAACATATCCCTCCAGATACAGCCATTTGGTTCCTCCTGGCTGACCTGCAGGTAAGAAACAGATGTGGGGTGTCAGCTGTCAGGTAGGTGCTGAGTGAAGTAAGTAAAATTTATTAATGTAGCACTTTTTAAGACAAGAATCTATTACAAAGTGATTTAACATTGATATTAAAAACAGCGCACAGAAACACAATGCACAAGATTATCAAAATGTTTGTTAAATGGGAGTGTTTCTAACTCATCAGAAATTTACTTTAATGTTTTTTGTCTGGGAGTGTTGTCTACTGGTTGTAACTTAATCTCGGCTCCATCCAGAAAAGCCCAATGCCTAGGTGGAGTTACCAAGCTGGGTATTACACCACCAGGATCACAACAAAGATTGTGGTAAGGAAAGGTGTGACCACAGCAGAGAGCAACCAGCGTGTTGCTGTGGACTTTAATAAGGCATGTGTGAAAACTGTACCCCCAAATTCCACCAATGTTAAGTGTCCTACCAGAGGGGTGAGGACACTGGGCCATGTAAATACATCAAGCAGTCCTACAGACTGACACTCCTCCATGACCTAGGACATTCTGACAAAATAAAAAAACAAGCCCCTCCAAGCACCCTGGTCATGGTTACAGACCTATAGCACTCACAGGAAGCGCTACGTGGAGATGGTCTTCGTGGACTACAGCTCAGCATTTAACACCATAATCCCAGACATTTTTACCATGAAACTGGACCACCTTCAACCTGATCCTTGATTAAATATTTCCTCATCAACTGGCCCCAAACACTCCAATAGTCGGGCATCCACATCTCTGCCAATCTCACCTGGGACCCCAACACCAACGTGCTGGAAAAGAAGGCCGAGTAGCGGCTGCACTTCCTCCGTGTCCTGAGAAAGAATAACCCAGACCAGACGCTGCAGCTGGTCTTCTACTGTCCCTTAGTGGAGAGCGTACTGTCCTACTGCCTTGGTATTCGGTACGCAGGGGCTACAACTGAGAACAGAAAGGCTGCACAGAGGGCAATCAACCACACCCAAAAAGCATTGCATGCCTTCTGCCTCCCATGGAGGCGATCGTCATATAGTCCTTTCTCATGGAAAAGAAGGCCATCACCGGTGACCCCTTGCACCCCGCCTAGCACCCGTTTGACCCATGCTCTCTGGTCGGTGCATAAGTTGAGTCACGTTCCACACCTCCAGAGTTAGAAACACATTCTTTCCATTCGGACTCTCAACAAGTACTGTTCCTGCTGGTGACTTCTTGTGACAGTTGGATGAACCTAGAATCTTAGCTCACAATGACTTGATGTCGTCTTCATTTTCATCTGGCCAATCACATGCAAAGACTAGGATCACAACATTGTGTGAAAGAAAGGAGGGCAGAGACTGTGATCACAGGGACTGTGGTGGTACAGGCTAGGTACACAGAGCGACACAGAGACAAGGATCTGGAATTAAATGCAGATGTGTTGGGGAAAAGTGATAAAAATATCGGAAAAGAAACAGGCTGCGTTTAAATGATACTGGAGACACCAAAGCTGAACGCCGAATTATTAAAATTGTTATGTTGAAACAAATTAAAAAACATATATACTTCTAAGCGCTGCTTATATCTACCTGTAGCTGGAGGAGAGGTGTTATTCACTGGCTCTGGAAGAGTGTCCTGTTTTGAGTCAGGTATCTCTGCTGCACCATCCACTGTGTTGAATAAACCACGGCCTGCTGCAAGTCAAATCAAAAGAACAACATTTATTCCAAAACAAACGACCCCAGTGAAACAAACGTTTTGATGAGGAGCTGGCTGACATCACTGGCAGTGACTTTCAGACATTTTTCCATCGTAGAGAAGAACAGATTTCAGATTGTCTTTGTCCAGGCTTTAAACCCCATGTGTGTTCTTCTGAGCAGCAGTAAATGCATAAAAATAAGGCTTTCGTGAAAACACTAATTCAAACACTTCTTACCAACACAGATCATTCACAGCTGGACTAAAATAGAAGGCTCCCAGTGATACTGAATGAAGAGCCATTAAAGAGCAATAAGGCAGCAGAGCTAAAAGAGCCAAAGATCTCACAAACACTGAACACTCCTCACTCACTTGGAGAACCAACTCTCAGGTTGATGATGCTGATGAGCTTCAAAGGTTTTCCAGCTCTCTTGATGACACGACACTCGTATGTTCCAGCATCATCTTGTCTCACATTCTTCAGAATCAAAGACACGTCTCCATCAGCCATCTGTCTGTCCTTCAGATCCACCCGGTTCTCAAAAGATGGATGCTAGTAATCTGGAACAAGTCGTCCATGCTGATATAAAAGGACAAGTTCTTCATCTTCCAGGTCAGTTCTGCTCCACTCTACAACTATGACGATGTGGGCATGAGCTCGACATGTCAGAGTGACGTCCTGTCCAGACACAGCGGTGATGATGTTGTGATCTGAAAGAGGAAACAACACAGAGCAGAGAGGTTAAAGGTCATTTTATTCACTTCTACAACAGCCAGAGTGAAGATCATTCACAACTCAGCCTTATTACACTCTTCTACATACATACACAAGCAATAAACATGCACAGATAAATTGAATCAATATTAAATAATTCTGCTTGTTTCTTTATGTTGATCTGTGATTGAAATGGCATTTAGCTCCTGACAGGGAAAACTAACCTGCAAAGGTAAAAATTAAAAGGCTGACTAACAGTCAGTTTGTTCTAAATGTCAGAGTCTGTCGGGACTTTCCGTGAATAACTGAACCTGAGTTTAAACCTAACTACCTGAGATTAAATTTAAGGTTTAAATAAAGTCCAGTTTCCATAGAAATTATTCCAGGTTCAGATTCTGTCATGACTAGACTGTGTGCAGGGATGAGTGATGACATGGAGGACCCAAAGTGCAGACACGTGTACTCAAAACAGGTTCAATACTAAACTCAAAAAAGTAACAAAACTGAGAATCCAAAATAAACTTAAGCAGACAGACCAAACACACAGCAAGATGAGGGTAGATCACGACAAGGACCCAGAGAAACACAAGGCTTAAATACACAGAACGAGCAATCAGGAAATGAGAGACAGGAGGAAAACACAGCTGGGGCAAATCAAGGCTAACGAGACAAAGGAAGCAAAACCAAGAGACGTGAGACCAGGGCAGACACAGAACAGAGGGAGTATGGAAAACAAAACTTAAGAACTACATAATCACACACCAAGAAGAACTGGGGAAATAGAAATGCAAAACAGAACCCAAAAGCTTCACAATAATAAACTAAGATGAGAAAACAAATAAAAGGTACAAAACTGAAACCACTGGGTCAGTGACCCACGTACCCTAACAGATACTAATGATGGATAATAATCACTAAGGCTTTTGAAATATGTGAGCGAACTGGATCCTCAGCAGTTCTGTGTGACTGGTAAAGAGGTATGTGTCTCTCAGCTTTCTGGTCAAACTGGTCCAGTAGTGTTTTTTGCTACATGTGTGTGTCGGTAGGTGACTTTCTCTGTTGTCAAAGGAGTTAGCAAAGAAAAGCGTCTGGACTTCTTAAAGTTGCTTGAAGACGTTTCACCTCTCATCCGAGAAGCTTCTTCAGTTCTAAGGTCAAATGGCCGAGAGTCCCAGATTTAAACCCAGTGGGAGCATCCCCCCAAAGAGGGACAAAGGACCCCCTGGTGATCCTCTAATCACATGAGCCAAGGTGTGAAAGAGGGGGTCCTTTGTCCCCCTCTTTGGTTGGTATCATCCATCCAGATGGAGGATCACTAACAGGAGCGTGGGAAGACTCCAGAATCCACTCTGGGTGGAATCCGGTGAATACAGCAGTGTTTACAGGTAAGGCCATTTAAACAGACAGCATTTATAGAATGACTATTAAAAGTCAGCAAGTATCAATAATGTTAATGTGGTTATGTTAGTAATACACCGAGTGCTAATATAACAGCTTTAAGATGCATTTGTAGATATTATCACGTCTTTTACCGTCTTTATGGTGCTAGCTTAAAGTTACGGTGTTACGCAGACAGGCGCGGTGAGGGAAACATCAGACTTCACTCTGTCTCAACTGAAGTAATTGCTTTATTGATTTACTTAACAAAGGCACAGGTTTCTCTTCACCAGCTTCTCCCTGAGCCAGCACTGCTCCAAGTCCAACATTAGAGGCATCTACCTGTACAACAAATGGTTTGGAAAAATCCGGGTTTTGCAAAACAGGGGCTTCAGAAATCTGTCTCTTTAAAGATTGGAAAGCATGTTCACAGTCATCATTCCACATCACAAGTGTGTTTTCTCTTTTAACTATACTCTTTTACTCTTTTAACGATTTTTCTGGCCACAGTATAAGGTCTGGCCACAGTATAAGGTCCTTGCCACTTAGCCAGCAACTTACTTGGTCCAGTAGGAAAAAGTACTAAAACCTTTTGACCAGTCTTTAGCTCTCTCTCACAGGGATGCTTGTCATACCATACCTTTTGCTGCGCCTTCTGCATATGGTCTCTAACCTTTTCTCTGTATGTTTCCAGTTTGTCTCTCATCTGCAATATGTAGGAAACGATGTTTGTCGTCGAAGCCACTTCAGTAGACCCCGGTGCCACTCCAGCCACCCAGTTCTCCTTCAGCATATCCAGGGGGCCTCTAACCTGCCTTCGATAGAGCAGCTCAAAAGGGGAGAAACCAGTTGAAGCCTGTGGTACTTCTCTGTATGCAAACAACAGAAAAGACAACCATTTATCCCAATCTTTGTCAGTATCATCAATAAACCTTCTCAACATTTGCTTTAATGTACCTTTAAATCGTTCCACCAAACCATCCATTTCTGGATGGTAGGGAGTAGTTCGAATACCTTTTACACCAAGTTGGTCATAAAGAGACTTTATCAAATGTGACATAAAACTGGTACCCTGATCTGTCAGGATCTCCTTTGGAATGCCAACTCTGGAAAAAAGGTCTACTAAGCATCGAACAATGTGTTTGACCTGCAGAGAACGCAGTAGATAAACATCCGGATATCTTGTGGCATAATCACAAATGACTAACACATATTTATGACCCTACTACTGCTCTTAGGTAAAGGACCTATGATATCCATAGCTATTCTCTCATAAGGTACATCCATTATTGGTAATGTTTGCAACTGGGCTAGGTCTGAAATTTTGGTGGGAGCCACTTTCTGACATTCATGACATGTTTTGCAGTAGTCAACCACATCTTTGTACAATCCTGGCCAGTAAAAACATTGAGCAACACGATTATAAATCTTTGCCTGTCCCAAATGTCCTGACCATGGTACAGTGTGGCCCAAATGCAGAATTACTGAGCGGTACTCTTTTGGTACAACAAGTCTGGGTTTCTCCATGTCTGCTAGATACAGAAGTTTATCCTTTATTATGAAAGGTTCTCCAGTTACACTTTTAAGCCCTACAGCATTTTCTTTTCCATCATCCACGTTGCATGCTTTCTTAAAGAGAGGTTTTAAAGATGGATCATTTTCCTGTCTTTCTCTAAAATTATTGGGAAACTCCCACTGAAGATCAATTGGTGGAGACATTGGTAAGGTTGGTTCCAGAAGTTTTGCCCTACCACTGTTTTTATTTTTCTCCTGCCTACGTAGTCGTTTTCATCACTCGTCCAGTGATGAAGATGTGCCATTTGCTGAGACTGCTAGCGTACAGATGGAGCCAAATCGTGCCACAAAAATGTATAAATGGCGAAAGAAAGGCTTTGAGTTGCCTGATGTGAACTTTCTTGGTGAACAAGTTGAGTCGTACCAGGATGCCACAACAGACACGCCACTGGTTTACTTTCGGCGCTTTGTTTCCCTTGATATGTTGGAAAATATTGTTGAGCACACCAATCAATACAGTATTCAAAAGCATGGAAAATGTGTTGACACTTCAGTAAAAGAGATAGAACAAGTTCTTGGACTGTATCTCACGATGGGATTAGTTCAAATGTCTGGAGTACGTCAGTACTGGGAAAACGAAGTTCGTTATGGGCCTGTGGCAGACATAATGAGTCGCAACCGATTCAGCCAGCTACTCTCTGTCATTCACTTTGTAGACAATGAAATGGCCAGTGGAGAAGTAAAAAGGATTGACTGTGGAAACTAAGACTGTTTTTGGATTCTTTTCGGAGACAATGTTTGACTATTGCGCCTCGCCAAAAACAGTCCATCGATGAGATGATGGTGCCGTACAAAGGAAAATTTGGTGGCAGAAGGCAGGATGAATCCAGTTCTGACATGCAACAAATAAAGAAAAAAAACCTTGTTAAATGTAGCTGTGTGGTTGATTTATTTACCTAACTTTAAAATAGTTTACATTGACAGTGTTTGTTATTGTGATTTTTTAAAATGATATGCCTAAAGCAAAATGGGTCAAATTTGACCCAAATCCTAAATCAGGGAATAAAGGGTTAATATTGAAAAAGTAGATATTTTGGTGTTCAGTGAACTTATATAAGTCATTTAATGCGTAGTTCATAATTTTCCAAAGAAGACAATGGTTCTTGGGTTCTCCAGGGTTAATACTCTAAAGACCACACCTTCTCATTTTAGACTGGCCTATAAAAGAGCTGCAATTGAGGCAGGCCTCCTCTTTACTGGGAAAGGAAGATGGCCACCACAGAAGTAACCTGCAAAACACTTTGTTACATGAATGCTTCCCAACACGTTAGCTTATATTACATTTTAAACCACATGTGTCAAAGTCAAGGCCCGCGGGCCACATCCGGCCCGGCGTGCATTTATATCCGGCCCGCGAGATCAGTTTATATAGATTTATTATTATTGTTATGCATGGCCCGGCGATATGCGGCGCTAATAACACACAAACTACAGATCCCATAATGCAGCGCTGCAGCCTCCTTGCCAAATGCTAGGCTAACTGGGAACATTCCCGCGTCAATTAAGTCAAACTTCTGTTAGCTAGCCCCTCACAATGGCGAAGAGAAAAGATGATTCTGAAAACAGAGCCTTTCAGCAGTGGCGGCGGGAGGCTGAATATATGTTTACAGACATTACTGGTAAACCCGTATCTTATTTGTGGAGCTAATGTGTCTGTAATTAAGGAATTTAATTTAAGACGGCACTACAAGTCAAAACATAAGCTTAAAAACTGAAATGCAGAGCAGAAACTACAGAAGGTAGAAGAGCTAAAGAAGAATCTGACATTTCAGCAGATAATTTTCACCAGAGCAAAATCACAAAGTGAAGCTGTTGTGAAAGCAAGTTTTATTGTAGCAGAGGAGATTGACAAATCAGCCCGGCTATTTAATGAGGGAGAGTTTCTGAAGAGCTGCATGATGAAGCTGTGCGACGTCTTGTGTCCAGACAAAACGCAGATTTTGGTAAATGTGAGCCTGAGGAGAATTGCGATTGCTGATCGGGTTGGTGAGATGGTCACTGATTTAAGAACGCAGTTGTGTGAAAGAAGCAAAAACCTTATTGCATACTCCCTTGCTGTGGATGAAAGTACAGACATGATGGACATTGCACAGCTGGCCAGCTTCATCCGTGGAGTGTAAATATTGGAAATTAAAATGATGCACAGGACAACAACAGGAAAAGACATTTTTGAAAACGTATTTCAAAGTGTAAACGACATGAAACTGCCCTGGGACAACAGATGGAGTGCTGGTGTTGTGCAGGATGTAGGATCTAGTAAAGATGCAGGAGGAGAACTGTACCGGTGAGTTAACAGCTGTCACAAACCCGGCTCTGGGGACTCGGGGTCCGTGGGCAGTGGGGACTATGACTGTTGTTGTTGTTATTATTATTATTATTATTATTATTATTATTGTTATTATTATTATTATTATTATTATTATTATTTGGTGTGTCGTCTGCACTGCCTCTTATCTCTGTCCGCATCCGTATGTAGGCAGGTATGTGTGTGTTGCTGTTTTCTGAGGCCAAGTTATAGGCACCTTCAGGCCTGAGGGACGTGGCCTGGCTTGAGGACTGGCCACACCTAAAGTCCTTGCCACACACCTGCTCCTCATCTGGGCTCGTCGGGGGAGTGTAATATTTAAAGAAATTAGGTCACTGCTGAACTGTATATAACCATCATCCTTAACATTACATTAATTATCATTTCATCAAAGTGTTTATTGAAGCTGCTGGCATTATGTTATAAGTTATATTATAGGGGTTATCATAATCAAATATTAACATGTTTATTACAGGTGCAGTTATAACTACTTTAAAATGATTGAGTTAATATATATATATCATAACTCAGAGCCTGAGTATATGGTTACAGTAAAATAGTAGCTGAGCAAAGGCCTGAATGTATTCAGCTTCTTGTGGTATTTGAGTTTGCTTAGTTACAGGTGACGAAAGGATGTCCAGTCCATGGGGACCTCAAAGGCCTGAGATCTTCACCATATTTGGATGGATGGGGAACTTCTGTGTCTGCAGTTATCTCTTAAAATACATGGATGTTTTGTACATGCAAATTATGTGCTTGTAAACGCAAGAAGGGGCGTTACAATACCCTGATGTTATAAAAGCAATCTAGAGTGTATTTTGGGTAGAGATGTACAACTGATGTTTTGCAGTTTGCACCTCTCCACGCTGCGTGCATTCATTAAAATCAATTGTTTGACCGACCTCTTCTGGACTATCATTGTTTTACTCTCGTCCTCAATTTCGAACCCGTAACATTTGGTGCATTGGCCGAGGGTTGAGAGAGGGAGAAAGGTGGAGATTGAGACCGAGAGGGTCCGAGGTGCTCAAACAGGCAGACACAAGTCAGTGGTCGAAGTGAGTGGACATAAGCCGGCTTATCTAAAGGTAAGGCACTACCTGTTGAATTATTTCCAAACTGTGCCAGATTGACGATTACAAAATTGAAAGTCTACTCACTGAAAATTACTGGTAAAGGTCTGTTTTGATTTTGGTGAAAATCTCATGAGAATTGAAGTTGAACTAATGATAATGTAAGGTTAAGTGACAGTACTGATTAAAGGAAATGCAGTTGGACTGCTAAGGAAAGAGAATTTAAAGTAGTTGGACTACTGAATAGGAATAGGTAAAAGTAACGGAAATAGGAAAAGGACAAGTTAAAGTAGTTGGACTACTGAATTTAGGATATAGGTCATTTGAAATCTGTATATGGTCATACAGTTATAATTGAATATAAAGCTGGGCTTGGACATCAGTAAAGTCGGTTTGGTGGTTTCATAGGATGTCTTTAAAAACATAATTAAATTTATGTAGAACGGAACTGTGGGATGTTCTAAGAAGCGCATTTCTCGGAGGTGACGCTCCAAATTTCCTGGGGACGCTTGGGATTTTCCTTTGGAAGGGATAGTCCGATTGGCGATCGTGGAGAACTTGGGAACCTCCAAAATAGCTAGTGGTTGGACCACTTTACCGTTTGGAACGGTACTTGCGCTTTTTTGGGTAGCAAAGGTTGGACCTTGGGCGTTGGACGCTTTTAAATTGACTTAGGAACTTTAGCAATTAGACCAGATACAGGTTGGACCTGATACTGTCATTGATTATCAAAAACTTGGAGTTTGTCCCTTGGAGGGTTAATTCAAATTTTGTCTAAATTATGTAGGTTGTGCAATTTAAGGCCTTGTAAATATTATTTAATTTATCAGACGTCTCTGTGTTATAATTTCTATGTTTGTATATAGGCTCTGTCTGCCACGGGCGCTGCAGCAGGCTGGTTATTTTGAGAGTGTGTCTGTGTCTATGTAAATGAGATGCCTGTGACTTATTTAGAGTGACATTTCCTGTTTACTAATGAGTGGCTAATGACTGACTGCAGAGCCTGGGTGAAGGACGACGTATATTGGTGTTTTAAGGGAAGAATTGCTTTTATTTCTACTTTGTTGGCATTACGGTTGTTAAATACGATGATTACTTTATGATAGATGTCTGTCTCATTTTGCATGTGTGCGATTGGCTTTCAAATGTAGTTTTGTAATGTAACCTGTACACTCCATGGAGGAAATAGACCATGGAGTTTTGGAAGACGATAGCAGAGATATGACTGGCTTTACGTTTAGTCTTGTGTTGACTCCAATTACGGATGGTCAGACAGGGCTGGTTGAAACAGAGGTGCGTGTTTGCTGTGAAATAGGGGCCACTGATCATGACTCAAAACACAAAGGCTGTGAGATTAAAAATTACTGTGAGTAACGGTTTGACTTTTGACTAGGGAAATAATATGCTTGCTTTTGGGGCTATGAAGATATTTGACCTTGAGTGATGTTATGAGAGGTTGAGTTTATTTTTCTGTTTAAAAACACATAAGTATATGCACTTAGCACACCCACTCAAGAAATGATTGTGTGACTGATGCTACAAAACTGTCCTAAAGAATGGTGATGTGTGTGGAGAAGTGTTAGTTGTCCTGATGTGTGAAAGAGCGCTATTAAAATGTGTGTGAGTGAAAATCAGGCTATTGTTTGTAGATAAAGATTTAGTAGAATTACTGATTATTTGTAGACTGTGAAATTAAAAGAAGTCTCTGCAGAAGCTGTAGAAACAGGAAACCGTGTGTGTGTCTGGGACAGGAAATGCATGCCCATAAAAGGGAAGCTCTCGGTGACAAGTGTGCACCCAGAGTAGAGAGAGAGATTTAACTCTGGGCAGATGAAGCAAAAGGGAGGTTTTAAGATAAAAATGAATATGATACTAATTATATGCTTTAGTGTGCCAATACAGGTGGACTCTCTCAACTTTGCAACCTTGAGTTCAGCAGCAGAAAAGTAGATTAAAAGGATTGGGAGAAAATAAGCCAGTCTTTGGCTCGAAATTGTGCAGCTTGAGCTCTCACTTTGTCCTTGACCCCGAGAAGAAACGCAAAGGACAGTCAATTTCCTGATGAAGACCGATAGAACATCGTGGACATGAAGAAGTAACGGAAGCTAAAAGACAGTGCAGGCGAAAGCAGTAACACTGACAACGAATGATGAGTCCAGCAGCATGGAAGAAAGCACGTGATGCAACATGCATGCTGGTGAAGAACAGCGTGATATGTCTGCTTGAAGGCACTGACTGTCATATTTGCCAAGCTTGGAGCAATCTTGGAAGAAAAGACTGAAAAGATGAATGGAGAAGAAAACACAGCAAATGAAAATAAGACTGAAGGAAGAGGAAATACTGAAAGATCAAAACAGAGAAGAAACACACTGTGTTTGCTGGAGCTCTGAAGCCCGAACAGGACACTGTGAATGAAAAGGACCAGTGAGAGATGAAGCTGGACGAGTTTGACTGCGAGAAGATAGGAGAGGATTGGATTGAAATTGAACCCTGAACTTGTGATTGTTTAGGGATGTCCACCACAGCACAACAAAGAGGTAAACAATACAAAAGGAAAAGATAATCAAAATAACTGACAATTATATTAATGAATAGAAAACACACATATATAAATTGTTACATGTGAGATTATTTGTGAAACGAATCAGAAGTGAGATAGTTTGAATGTAGAGCTCAGTGAAAAGATGCAGTAATTAAATATGAATACATGAAAATGCAATAAATACATAAGGATGCAATGAAGAAGCAGCTTACACTCATGCAATGAAGAAACTGCTTACACTTAATTAAGATGATCACCTGGCATGCAATGAAGAAAACAGCTTACACTGCATTTACATGACCACATAACGCAAGGAAGAACACGCTTACATACATGACATAATTGGTATTTTTGACTAGAAAAAGAGAAATGGGTCGTTTAGGCACCCGTGATAATAATGCAAATGTCTTAGTTTGTTATTTTTAGGAGCAAAGCAGACCCGGACCAACTCTCAAGATCCAGCAGTTGGAAGAAAATTGTAGGTTAACGCCAATGGATATGTTAAGGCAAGTCTCTGGTTGAATTGTTCACAGAATCATGTGTCCATGAACCTGGAAAACAGGCCCTAGCTCCTGGCTGAAGATTAGGAGTGCTTATTTAAGGTGGGAAATTAAAATAGAGGGTTAGTAATTCGGGGAAAGAAAAAACTGACTGCTTAACTGGAGAATTGGGAAGGAGTTTGAAAGACTGCGAAGCCATAGATGCATAAATAACACACACAAACAGAAAATGCATTAACTCTAAAAAGACAAGCTCATGAAGTTTAATGCATAGAGACATTGAATAAACCTGGTTAAGAACATAAGCATATGCAATGAAGATCTGCTTGCTGCTTGTAGGAGTGAGAGAATGGTGTGAATGGTTAATAAAATTGATGGAAAGGTTTAAAAAGATGGAAAAAACACAAGAAAAGTATTAAAGCAGTTTTAAAAGGGTGACTTAGGAGTGCTCTCGTACTGATTTCTAAAAGTAGGCGATTAGTATAGGAAGAAAATGAAAATAATTGAATAATGTGATAAGCTTTAAACATGTATTTATCTTGTGACTGAGTATGAAAATTAGTTGGAGAGCTAATGTGAGTGATGACAGAGGAGCTTGCTGTGTGTGTGTGATTGAGGCCTTGAAGGAGAAGTAGACAGTTCAGAGGTGCAAATTTGATTAAGAGGTTTATAAATTAGTGTTGACATATTGTGAGAACGTGCTTATATGTTAGGTTGAATATGAGTTTGGTAAAGTGCTTAAAGGGGGATATTGTGTACGAAACGGTGTAGCTTTTTACGTTTTGGCTGTGTTCTATGGCTGAAATTTAAGATTGTTGAAGATTTTTGAGGTTGTTGTTTTATTTTTAAAGAGGGAGTTTTAATAAACATGGACATGTTTAAGGGGTTTTGTAACAGTGCACTTATAAAGAAAAAACCTGCCAGGTGATTTTGTTTTGTACTTTGATGAGCTAATACTCAGCTCTCTTTTTTTCTCATTTTTGTTCTAAGCAGGCCTGCAAAAGACAACAATGAATAACGGCGCCGACAATAGTCTCAGGAAAACAAAAAGTAAGGTGACCTTTTCCGAATTACAATGGGTCAGATTGTGGGTCCCTGTCTAAGAGGATTGCAGCGAGCCAATCCAGTCCAAACGTATAAAGAACTATTTTACTAGAAACAACTAAAAAGAAAATAAATGAATACCGACTGGACACTGACAAAAGACTGGACTAAGGTTGGACACATGACTGATAATTGTTATGTTTTAAGTTTTGTTTTATAACACAGGTTGGATCATAAGTGGAGAAAGTGAGTATAAAAGGTGATGTTCTAGTTAACACACAGGCTTTTGTTTATAGGACGTTTCAAGGATGCAGGCTGTGGATGGAGCCAAGAAGGGATTTTGACATGATGATTAATTTGATTTCATTCCTTAAACACAGGTTTGAAGGCCCGGAGCAACTATACCTAATATGATATGATTAACTTTTCTTTTAATTCCCTAACCTGAGTGAAGGATTTTGAGTTTGTAACACATGAGATGTGTCACAAAAAGGGGGGTCTTAATATATGCGATTAGCTACATGAAATGTGCTCTTTTAGGGTTACTAAGCAAATGTCTACGTGACCTTTACCTAACAACCTTTGTGATGATAAACTTGTTTACCGACTTGCTCTTTTGTAGAACATACAGACTTAGAAAAGGGGAACTTCAGCTCTGAGTTTTGAGAATAACTCTGTTAAGTTGACAGGAAACACGTTGGAACAGCCATATAGGGCAAATGTATTAGAGCTTGTAATTAAATGTGGGACTTGAAAAGAGGAAGCAAATTTGGTACAGGACGTACTTGAGATGATCAGATGAGAGAAGGAGAAGGTCAGGAATACTTTAAAGTAAGATTGAGAAATTAAATGGGGTAAAAGGGGGTGTAGCTTCAGGGCAGTTCACAGCCCGGCGTAAAGGCAAGGTGCTGTCACACAGCTTAAGTTATTTGGTTGATTTATTTTATGACAAAATAATAAGGAAATATTAAAAATATACAACACGTTGAGAAGATCTCTTTTGTTATATTTTAGTGTTTAACATGAAAGATGCCTCTCTGGAGCTTCTCTCCTGATGCTACCCCACCAAAAGACGCTTATCCATAGAGACTATGTCAGCTCCCAAACAGACAACAACAAACCAAGACTAGCAATAAACAATCTAAATATAAATAATAATAAATAAAGAACAATACAGAATCCAGATCTGAACCGAAGAATAAAATAGTGAAATGTGGATTATTAAATATTAAGTATTTCTCTTAAAAAGTCTCTGTTAGCTGACGCCAACCGGTCGCAGCAGATGGCTGCCCGTACCTGAGCATGGTTCTGCCGGAAGTTTCTTCCTGTTAAAAGGGAGTTTTTCCTTCACACTGTTGCCAAAGTGCTTGCTCAATAGGGGGTCACAAGATTGGTGGGTTTTTCTCTGTATATATGAAGCACCTTGAGGCAATTTTTGTTGTGATTTGGCGCTATATAAATAAAATTAAATGGGAATGTATTGAAGTAAACTTAAATGTCATAAACTAGGAATTAGTTCATTTCTCAGGGGAGAAATGAAAAAACGGGGACTGGTGTTAGGAATAAAAGCTATATTTTTAATATGAACCTGCCCATTATCTTGTTTTATGTACTTTAATAATGAAGGCTGGCTTGTAGAGCAAGGCCACCTTTTACTCACAAACAAGTGCTCAGCCAGGCTGAAAAACAGGAAGCTTTAGTGCACAAGGCATATTAATAGATATAGACACAAAAAGAGGAACTCCCCATATAAACAACGTTCAAAACTGTGTGAAGTATAAAGCACCGAAATAACACTATATAAGTCACAGCTGATGATTCTAATGTTAGAGAGCTCTTGCAACTGGCGTCTGAGCTGTGCAGAGGTCGCCCTTAAGACAGGTACTTATGTAGGTTAACATAAGGTTGAGCCCAACAGAAGCAAGGCACCCCAAATGTGCACAGCATGCAGCAAGGGTGGCCAAAATAATATAGGAAACAGCACATGTAGGGAGAGAACACTCACTAAAAGTTCTGACTACACATAGTGTGGTGGCTTATGTGAATTTGCAGGTTTTAATTATGGCATCATTAGCACAACAGAGACTGAGTAAAGTTTTAGATGCTCGAAATCTGACACTTACACATGAAGGAATCAATATGGCAGATGTAATGGGATTAGGAGGACCTAATTACTGTACTAAGAAAGCAGAACTTGAAGGGAAAGTCAGGGAAGATTTAAAAACAGGACCTGTTGGGATTGGGGATTTAGAGATTTTTATTGCTACTATATAATGTGCCTTATGATGACTGCATTAATAACAGGTTGTACAGTATAATTTTAATAGTATTGAATATGTTTGTGATAACAGTGATGTCTCTATTTGCAGGTTGAGTTAAGACACAATGCATAACTGTGCTTGTTTAGAGTTGATGTTCCGTCCAAAGGGTTTTAAGCTTCACGGGTGAGAGTGTCCAGGTGATACATGTTGAGGGAAGATGAGAACATAGCAGGTTAATTGCATGCACGCTTACAAACACACATGATTTAAATATAGGCCAGGCCGAAGGCCTGGACTTTATGTAGCTTTTAAACATACAGCTCCTAACTTGCAGGAATGGCGTGGAGTGTAATGAATGAATGCAAAACATGCTTACAGACACAAACATGATACAGAGTTATTTTACAGGGTAAAGGTGGGCCACGAGTTGCTTTGTTTCTGCTTAGCAACTGCTGAGGTAAAAGGTGTTAAAGATGAATATGCAATAAGTAAACAGGAAATGTGTGAGGGTGAGCCGGGTGAAACAAAATGTTGTAGAAACTTGTCTAACTGGTATTAACAGTAACTTTTGCATGTTATGTATATGCTTGAAGCAAACAGAGGAGTAAATGATGATAGAAAATTTTGAAGTGTGTTTTCTAGCGGAGATTTAGGCTGACATAGGGATGGTGTATATTTTACCCGGGGTGTTTTTAATAGAACTAAAAGCGTTGCTCACACACATAAAGAGTATTGAGATTAAGTAAAGTTAATATAATGGATAGAGCCCAGAACATGATATTGTCAACCAACTTTGAATAATTAAAGGAACATTAGATGAACAAAGTAGGTTAGTGAGGTGTAGCAGAGAAAGGCTGTTTGTTTTTTATCCCTTACAGGAGAAGATTTCCACTAGAGAGGGACCCAGAAAAGGAGCAGAGACCACTTAAGCATGAAGTGTTTTCAAGTGGGAGCTGGTGTTTTATTACTGGACCACCTAGAGGACATGAGGTGGTTTTCTGATTTGCTGAGTCAGAGGACGGCTAGAGAGGGTCAGAGCGAAGGAAGTGGACCTGGGAATGGTGGTTTCGGGGCCCATGATGCCATTAATGGATGTAGAGGTGACAGAGTGGGTCGAGGAGTGACACAAGGAAATGGTGTGGTGATGTCTCTGGAGAGACATCAAGAGAGGGAATTGTAATATTTAAAGAAATTAGGTCACTGCTGAACTGTATATAACCATCATCCTTAACATTACATTAATTATCATTTCATCAAAGTGTTTATTGAAGCTGCTGGCATTATGTTATAAGTTATATTATAGGGGTTATCATAATCAAATATTAACATGTTTATTACAGGTGCAGTTATAACTACTTTAAAATGATTGAGTTAATATATATATATCATAACTCAGAGCCTGAGTATATGGTTACAGTAAAATAGTAGCTGAGCAAAGGCCTGAATGTATTCAGCTTCTTGTGGTATTTGAGTTTGCTTAGTTACAGGTGACGAAAGGATGTCCAGTCCATGGGGACCTCAAAGGCCTGAGATCTTCACCATATTTGGATGGATGGGGAACTTCTGTGTCTGCAGTTATCTCTTAAAATACATGGATGTTTTGTACATGCAAATTATGTGCTTGTAAACGCAAGAAGGGGCGTTACAATACCCTGATGTTATAAAAGCAATCTAGAGTGTATTTTGGGTAGAGATGTACAACTGATGTTTTGCAGTTTGCACCTCTCCACGCTGCGTGCATTCATTAAAATCAATTGTTTGACCGACCTCTTCTGGACTATCATTGTTTTACTCTCGTCCTCAATTTCGAACCCGTAACAGGAGCTATTTAGAAAAGCGATGGAGCTTGCGTTTGACTTCATGTCAGTCTTCTAGCATAGTCAGAAAGTGTGAGTGTATGCCTGCTGGGATATAGTGTGTTAATGGCTGCCACTATTGTTTTCCCTCAGGAGGAATGTGGAACGAGAGAGAGCAGTGAGCACGGGGAGTGCAGAGACACTGGAGCAGAGAGCACTGCACTGGGGCTTCTTGGGTAGAAGACACGACACGGGAGTCTGGGACACTAGGGCATTTATTTTTGCTTACTTCACCACCTTGTAAATAAAACACTGTTTGCACTGAAGAGTCCGGCGTTTGGGTCCTCTTCCCCTACCTCCCCACGGTCTGCTGACACAGACCGTGACAACAGCATATCACTGCATCATACACCAGAAAATACTGTGTGGTAAAGTCTTAAAAATGGAGCATGTAATGATCACCGTAACGCAAACCGTACATTTTATCTGAGCTAAAAGTTTAAATCACCTTTAATTTCAGTCTATTATGTGGGAAATAGATTCAGGGTTTGCCGACATTCCTTATCATACAGAGGTCCGTTGGCTGAGTTGGGGAAAAGTTCTCAATCGAGTTTTTGAGCTCAGCAAGGAAATCTGCCAGTTCATGGACATGACATGTATGATGCTGTGAAGGCATTTCCAGTGAAGCTGTCACAAATGCACCAGTGCAACTTGCCTCACTTTCCCTGTTGTCAAGTAATGTTGAACAAAGTCGGCGTCTACATGCGGCTCGAACCTTGTATATGCTTTCATTTATTTTTTTCTGGGGTTTTTGCAGCATGTTCATATTTCTAACTTGCATATTTTTGACAGGATATATTTTTATGGAGAGCAAAATATTTAAAGTTATAGTTTATTTTTAAGTTTATTTATTCTGGAATAATATTCCAGAATTTTTATTCATATTTATGTTTAAAAAACATTGTTTTAGTGTGTTCAAAAAATGTTTATCTTGTATGGCCCGCGACCTAAAGTGGGCCTTGAGTTTTGGCCCCCTATGCAATTGAGTTTGACACCCCTGGTTTAAACGATGTTAGGACAGAAAGATTAGCTTCTGTCATGACCAATAAAGTTACTAGTTAATACAGTTTACAGTAAAGTGATTAATCACAGCCACAGATTGACAGTAAATATCTGGATTAGCTTCAGTGCTTCTATAATAAATATGTGCACGTTTCAGTTTTTTCGAAATTCTATATGCGAAAAGTGAGCGCGAGAGCCCTCGGTGCGCCTTCTTGTTGCTGAAGTCAAAGTAAACTTTATTGTCATCTATGTTACATACAGTCCAGTGTATAGAGAGACGAGACGACGAGGCTTCAGTTACAGCAGTGCAAGTAAACAAACAATAAATATAAGAAGAGTAAGAAAATAAATATACACTTTAGGACCAGGGGTAAAGGGCTCAATAACAATTTAAGATTTATATTTTTATAGTTTGATGATTTAAAGTCTCACACAAAACCCGTTGAAAGGGGAGGGGGGGCAGCTGCTTCCAAATAGAGCACATTTCATTCATAGTGTTGTAAATCCAAGCCCATTATGTATTCATGATTTGAATCCTGGGTTGTGCGAAATCCAAGAAATAAACCCTAGACAAAGTGAATCTGTGAACTAAGGTGTAGGTCTGTTAGGTTATGTTGTGGTGATTCTCGGGTTGGGGGATGGGTGTTCATACTGTATTGCAAAATTAAAACCAAGATGGACAAGAAACGTTCAAAGACATCAGGTCCTCAGTTTAGGAAAAAGAGAAAAGAAGAGGAGGAGAAACGAGCAAAAGATACAGGTAAGGAGATGTGTCATTAGATAATGGCAGGTCATCCTGAAACAATCAGAATCAGAGTCAGTGGGAGTGTTCGCCCAGGGCGCCAAACAGGCTAGGACCGCCACTGGTTCTAACTATCACAAGAACATTTATATAAGCCAGTAAAACTGATAATTTCAGTGTGGAGAGTCCAAAATTATCACTATCACAACCACAGCAGGAGTAAGACAGGATTTCTTACGGCGGTAGATTTTGTGCAATTTGCAGTAAATTGTGCGGCACAGACTTTGTAATTTACATTTGTGTCACTCATTTAAATCTTCTTCTCCTGAAAGTGAAACTCTTACAAATAAATATGTCATATCTTTGAGTCACAAACTGACACCGAGTCTCTTCAGTAAATCCAGCAGCTTTTTAACATTAAAAGACGTCTTTGAGCTGCTGCACATGTTAGTAAATCTGACCCCAAATGTACATTTAGGGTCCTTCTTCTTTAACATTCAAATGTTGTAATGAAGGGAACTTTTTAACAGGCTGTTCTCGTTTGTACAACAGGGTTAAAACACATTGTGACGAAGTAAGATGTTTGTTTTGTAGTCCATCTTCTGCACAATGTAGTTTCAACAGGCGGACATGCGGTGGCACATCGTTACAGAGAGACGAGTGTAAGGCTGTTCCAATTCAGGGTCTGCAGCCTTATAGGCCGCATTTTAAGGCCGATTACATCACAGCGATGCGGCAAAGGCTGTCCCAATTCAAAGGCTGCTCGAAATGCGTCCTTCATTTCCCTGAATTTTAAGGATCTGGCTGTGTAGACTTCATGGCCCAACATATCCCACAATTTATAGCGCGGCGGTGGGTGTGGATAATTTTGCCGAAACAAACGGTGGAAGCGGAGCGGCCGAAGAGTAAACTTTTAAAAGTACAGAATCTTATGTAACTTATGTGCAGTGTTGGGTGTAATGTGTTACTAAGTAACGCATTACTGTAATTAAATTAGTTTTCCACTGAAAAAGTAGAGTAACTAATTACTGTTCATTTTTAAGTATTTTAATTACAGTTACTTACAATGTAATTGTGTTACATTGTAAAATAATTAAACTCGCTGAATATCATTATTTAATTTCATTAATTTATCTTCTAAACGTAGAAGTAAACTCTGCCGCTTTAACATCGCTGTAGTGCAGCTGCACGTCATTTTGCGCCAGTTTGCTGCATAGTCGTATTCTACAGCGGAAGATGTCCGACTCGGCTGAAGCGAGTGGCTGTTTTATGACATGGACATATTCCCGTCTCTTCACTTTTCTGAAACAAGCAGACAAGAACATTACAGCAATATGTAAGCTATGTGCTGGGAAGAAAAAACTATCGGCTGCTGTTAATAGCGCGAGTAATCTACTGAAGCGCCTGACACAGAGCATAGACTAACACTTCTGAGTGATTCTTGTTCATCATCCATGGATAACACGGACTTAGCAACTCCTGCTAAGCAGCAAAACGTGATTTTATATCAGCAGCACAGAAAGCATCTGAAGATGAGCTTAAAATAATGATTGCAGGCTACATTGTGGAAGAGATGGTACCGCTGCATACTGTAGAGTGTCCGTCTTTAAAAAAATGTATTTATTATTTAAAGAGTTTAATTTCTATTGTTTGTCCACTCAAGGTTTATATGGATTTTAAGAAGTATTTAGTTAAATACTTATGTAGTAACTAAGTTATTTGTCTTTTCTTTTTTTTCTTTTTTTTCTTTTTAATTGTTTATTTTATTTTCATTTGTTGTATGCGGGACAGACTTTACTGGGGGGAAGAAAGGGGAGAAGGAAGGAGGGAAAGAAAGACAGCGGGGAAGAGGGACGGGGAAAAAGGGCAAAAAACAAAAACCAACAGAATAAGCAGACAAAAAAATACATATATCGATCACCTGGATCACCTGTTGAGAAAGAAAAAAGAAAACAAGCAGAAGAAAACAAGAGTAACAGAATAAACCAGGGGGGGTTGCAGTGACGTGCCCGTGAGCTCCGCCGGCAGCCAGCTGTGCCTGAGTGACCGAGCCCCGGGCCGAGAGGCCGAGGGCACCCCACCTCCGAAGTGGCCCAAGCGAGCCCCAGGCTCCAGCCCCCGACACAAAGAACCACCAACGCACCGATGTCTGAGGGCGTCCGCCACCAGCAGGGGAAGTGGTGGGGGGGAGATAGGCCTCCAAACCTTGGAGGACCTGAGATGTCCCCAGAGAGGTGGCGTCTGATACCCAACCTGACATATAGACACAGACATACAGGCACACACAGATACAAACATCCATTCCCACCCTCATGCTCTCGATTGCAATTACTCCACACTCAACCAACGTAGAGACAGACAGACGCTGTACACACAATCACACTCCCCAAGCGTACTCTAAGAACCGGGTCTAGGTACCCTTGTGCCCAGACCCAGGTGGTGTTACCCTTTTCCCTGCGGTGGAGAGAAGCAGACCGCCCCGACTCCGCAGCAGCAGGGAGGCCCCACATTCCAGACCCCAGTCGGACGGCCAACTCCTCCTCCTAGCCCCCCCGCTCCAGCGGGCCGCAGAGAACGGGGGTGTGAGAAGACTCCAAACCTCCCTCCACCTGCTCATATGTAGTGTTGATGAATGTGTGTTCTAAGGTGCATTTAAAACCCAGGAGGGCATGGAGCTACCTGCCAGAGCAGCAGGTAAGCGCATAGCCCCTCCTGCTGGCCCTCAATGTCTACGTGTATTTAAAATTGAGAGGTGGGCAACGACGCCAGGGGTGAGGTGTACACCCTGTTGGTAATTTGGATTCCGTGTAGCGTGCCCACCCCCAAGATCCTATATGTATGTGTAATGAGAGTGTGAGTAATGTGAATGTTTAAGTCGTGGGATAAAATTGAGGCACAGGCAGCCAGAAGGGGACAGAGGGGGGGGGGGATGCCTCCTCTGCACCCTGGTGACACACCCCTACCCCAAGGCCCTGCATGTGTGGGTGATTGTGGTGGAGCGGGAAGAGGGAGGCAGCTGGAGATGGGGAGGGAAGGAAGGGAGAGGCAAGTGACCCCTCCCTGGGGCCAGCTCCCCCGCTGACCCCAGTAGGCACCCCCATACTCCGCAACCTGCCAGGGAAAGGGGGCCCAGGCCCATCCAGACCGGGGCCAGTGCAGCAGCGCCGCCCGGCCCCACAGAGCCCGGGACAGTCCACCCGACCCCACCACAGAGAAAACTGCACCCACCCCATCATCCACTCATCTTCCAGACTACACAAGACAATAGACGCCCAGGCCGAGATCTTCCTCCACCTCTCCTGTATCTCCCCCTCCTGCAGAGAGAGTTCCTGAAGAAAGGAAAGCTCCTGCAAGATGTGACAACCTCCTCCACCAGTTGAAGAGCCCCCCAGGTGGCTAGATGCACCGGCGGCACCCTGCGCCAGGGCTGGGCCCCCATACACCCACCCGCCCACAACCCCAGCAGCACACCAACCAGGACCCAAACCCCTGAGGCCCGGCCAGGGCCCCAGCCCAGAGACGGAGCGCCCCCAGAACCTCACGCCCGTCCCGGATCCACCCTGGGGCAGCCAGGCTACCAGGTCAGTAACCCACGTCCGTCAGCACAGACCCTCCCCTAGCCCCGCTGCACGCAGCCACGAGGAAACCGTCACCTAAGAGCCAACAGAGCCCCTAATTGGCCATGACCGCTACCCCGGGTTGAGCCCCCCAAGAAAGATGCCTGTCCCTACCCCCACACCAATCACAACAGTGAAGGTGGGACCAAACTATGACCCCCCAGCCCCACTAGGTGATGGAGCTGATCAAAGGAGCCCAGAGCAATTGATCTGATGTGGTGGCAGAGGCTGTATCAAGACTAATGTAATCTAATAGATAATTTGTATATTGGTTAGAATTAAGATTATTTTTATTTTTCCAGTTCATGAGGACTGTTTTCTTGGCTATGCATAGGGCAGTGAAAACCATATGGGCTATATTCTTTTTCCGTAGTGACATTGTCTAAGCTGCCCAACAAACATACTAAAGGGGAAGTTGGAATGTTACATTTCAGACACTTCGATAAGTCTTCACATATCTCGCGACAAAACTTTTGAACTGGTGGACAGAACCAAAGAGTGTGGATATAATTGTCCGGTGAATTGGTTTGGCAGTGTAAGCAGTTGTTGGTAGACGTAAAGCCCATCTTGAACATCCGATGAACTGTATAGTGCACTCTATGTAGTATTTTGTATTGAATTAATTGAAGACTGGGATTTCTAATTAGATTAAAGGTTTTTAGGCAAATCTGAGACCAGAAGTTTTGGTCTAAGTTAACTGATAAATCTGCTTCCCATTTTGCAATAGGAAGTGATATTGATTCATCTGTTTTAGAAAGCATTCTGTATATTTTGGATAGTAATTTGGGGGTTTTAAGAGCAAGAAATTGAACCACACTTGGTGGTGTTTGTAGTTCAACTTGACCCGGTTTAAATCTCTTTTTTACTATGGATTTAATTTGTTGATATTCTAAAAATCTTTTCTTGTTGATCCCATATTGTGTAACTAGTCTGTCAAATGAAATAAATTCTGTTCCTTCTAGTATATGTTCTAAATATTTGATTCCTTTACCACTCCAATCTGAAAAGTTTATCATATTATTGTTTTGTAATATGTCAGGGTTGTTCCAGATAGGTGTACGTTTGCATGGGATTAATGAAGACTCTGTCAACTTCAGAAACTCCCACCATGCTGTCAGAGAGGAGCTAATGTTGACGCTTTTGAAGCATTCGTGTCGTTGGATGTTTGAGCTGATAAATGGTAGATCTGAAATCTCTAGATTATTGCAAAGTGCTTGTTCTACATCTAGCCAAGGTTCATCTAAGAGGGTATGTTTTAGCCATCCTGAGATAAACTGAAGCCTGTTGGCTAAGAAGTAGTGCTGAAAGTTAGGTAGTTCTAATCCTCCTTTATCCTTGGTCTTTTGTAGTGTTTTTAAGCTTATACGTGGGGGCTTATTTTTCCAAAGGAATTTGGACATATATGAATCTAGAGATCTGAACCAATCTTGTGGCGGTTTAGTTGGGATCATTGAGAATAAATAATTTCTTTTTGGTAATACCATCATTTTTATAGCGGCAACCCTTCCCATGAGTGATATGGGTAGACATTTCCACCTAGCCAGATCACCTTCTACCTTCTTTAAGGTTTAGTTAGATCTGCAAGCTTGGGAGAAACATTAATACCTAAATATTTTATATTTCCCGATTGCAGTGGAGTAGAAGAGGAATTATGGAAGGAGCAATTAATCGGAAGGACTGTAGATTTTGACCAGTTAATTGAGTAATCTGATATTCTTGCAAAAGAGTTTATCAGTTCAATCACCCCAGAGATATTGGTTTGTGAATTTCGGAGAAAGAGTAACACATCATCCGCATAAAGGCTGATTTTATGTTCCACGTTCTTGCATTTTATGCCCTTAATTACTGAATTCTGTCTAATTGCTGCTGCTAGTGGTTCGATAAAAATTGCAAACAGTGAAGGGGAGAGTGGGCATCCCTGCCTGGTGCCCCTCAGGAGACAGAAGCTGGAGGATGTCTGGTCATTTGTTCTGACACAAGCTGTTGGGGAATTATATAATATTTTTAACCAGTTGATGAAAGAAGATCCAAAACCAAATTTGTGTAAAGTTGCAAATAGAAATTTCCAGTTAACTCTGTCAAACGCTTTTTCTGCATCTAAAGAAAATATTGTAGTTTCAAGGTTTTTACTGTATGAGTAGTCTATTAAATTAAGTAATCTACGTGTATTTGTTGATGAGTGCCTACCTTTTATGAAACCAGTTTGGTCAGGATGAATTAAGAGGGGGGTTATTTTCTCTAGTCTCATCGAGAGAGCTTTGCAGATTATTTTGAGGTCTACATTTATAAGGGATATTGGACGATAGCTTGAGGGATATACAGGGTCTTTGCCTGGTTTTAGCAGGAGATTAATGTTTGCAGAATTCATATTTGATGGAAGTCTGCCCTTTTCTTTGATTTCCAACAACGTTCTGTAAAAAAACTGGTGCTAGAATCGTCCAGAATTCTTTGTAAAATTCTGCAGGAAAGCCATCTGGGCCTGGAGCCTTATTATTGGGCATACTTATCAGGGCTTCCTGGAGTTCACCTGGTGTCAGTGGCGAATCCAGTGCCATTGCTTGAGTGTCTAATAATTTTGGAAGAGTTATGTTGTCTAAAAACTGATCAATTTTCTTTTTAGATGGGTTTATTTGTGGTGAATACAACGTTTTATAGAAATCCCTGAAAATGTTGTTTATTTGTTTCGGGTCATATATTGTGTTCCCAGATGAATCTTGAACAGCACATATAGTTGTTTTTTCTTTATTTATTTTTAGCTGGTTTGCTAGAAATTGACCGGATTTATTACCATGTTCATAATTTTGTAAGCGTAGTCTTTGTACTAAGAATTTTGTTTTTTTATCAGTTATCTCATTTAATTCTAGTTTTGTTTTGCGTATTTTGTTCAATGTTTCCTGATCTTGGTGGGACGCGTAGGCTTCTTCTAGGGATTTGATGGTTTTTTCTAATTCCTGAATATTTTTGTTTTCTTCTTTCTTTTTATGTGATGAGAAAGAAATTATTTTACCTCTCATCACAGCTTTCCCTGCTTCCCATAGAACAGAAGCTGATGTTCCGGGAGTGTCATTATAGTCTAAATAAAGTATTTAATAAAGTCTTCATCTTTAAGCAGTGATGTATTAAATCTCCAGTTTTTACTTGGCGTAGTATTATTCTTCTGCATTAGTGTTAAAGATACAGGAGCATGATTGCTGACAGCTATAGGGTGAATCTCAGTGTCTGAAATGTCACTCAGCAGTGAGCTGCTGACCAAAAAATAATCCAGACGAGAGTAGGAGTGGTGAACATGTGAGAAAAAAGTATATTCTTTACTGGTGGGGTGAAGGGAGCGCCATGCATCGCAAAGACCAAAGTCGCTCATATACTGTTTGATTATATTTGTGGACTGCCAATTACGCTGAGTTCCTGCTGTGTTGAGCCTATCCATTTCTTCATTTAGTCCAAGGTTGAGGTCGCCTTCAAGAATAAGTGTGCCATCTAAGTGTTCAGAGAGTGCACTGAAAAAACTGTGAAAGAATGAGGGATCATCAACATTTGGACCATATACACTTACAATACATAGCTTTTTATCACGTATAGATAGTTTAATGATTAAGAATCTGCCCTCTGGATCTATAACTGTATCGAGTACTGTGAAATTAATATTTTTATGTATTAAAATTGCTACTCCCCTTTGTCTAGAATTATAACAAGCTGAGAACACATTAGTAAACTCAGGTGTTTTAAGTTCATTCGAACCTTTAAGAGGTCTGTGGGTCTCTTGTAAAAGGACAACATCTGCCTGTAGTTTTTTGAGTTGGTTAAATATTTTTAACCTCTTTTCTCTGGAGCCAGCTCCATTTACATTCCATGTAACGAATCTTAGTTCACCCATAGCTGTGTTTGTATAACTAGGGGTGTATGCTGTGTGTGTGGCTTAGACAGGTGGAGAGAATACATCACCTGTTCATAAATAAAGAGAAGGAGAGAGAGAAAAAATGTGTGGCGAGATGCTCCCTGAGTCTGACTATGTGTGTGCATATTTACTAATATGAGTAGTACGCTTGACTTAAGTGTGTGTATCCTATACTGTGTGCGCTGTCTGTCTGATGTAAATGTGCTGCCGTTGAGCGCATGATTGTGCGTGATCGTGCTGTGCGTATGTGTCGAAATAAAGGATGTTGTTTGTGGATGAGTCTGGAAGCAGGTGATCGAAGCAGTGAAAGAAATAAAGAAAGAAACCAAGGACAAGGGTGAGCAGCATAAAAACAGGAGGGGGAAAAAAAGAGAGAAAAAAAACGAGAAGGAGAGAAAAAGAACAACAACAAAAAAAAAACAAAAACCCGGAAACATTCCAATCATACCGTTGACGGAGAGTGACGGTGTTAATTCTGCTATGAAATCACACTTAAGACGCGATTTGATACTGATAAGTTAAACAGATGTTAATGTTAAGTTAATGCAAGTTAGTGTGAGTGGATAGGGAAAGGGTGTAGCGGATTCTTATCTGGTGTGAAGTTAATACAGCCACGGAGTGATGTCGGGGTCGCGGTGGAGCTGTCCGTCCACGTACAGCCGGTCAACAGCGATGACCGCGCGGGAGCCCTTCTGGATGAAGCTGCGTCGGATTAGGAAGAGGACCCTGCGTCGTTCCAGGATCTCTTTGGGGAACTGGTCGTTCACGCTCAAGTCCGTTCCTTTTAATTCCCTGCCGCGGCTTTTCACCTGTTCCTTTTGCTTGAAGTGGCCAAATTTGGCCACAATAGGATGTGGTCTCCCGGCCGGCGTCCTCACGGCCCCCAAGCGATGCACTCTATCGAAGGCAATGTTCTTTACGGTGTCCTCCGGCAGCTTCAGGTGGATTTTAATGAAGCTTTTCACCGTTGCCTCCGCATCCTCTCCGGCAGATTCTGGAATACCAGAAAATACAAGGTTGTCACGCATGCTACGGGCTTGTAGATCGATAACGGACTCTTTTATTTTTTTATTTTCAATGTTTAGCTGGGTCACGTTATTGGTGAGAGATTTGACCGACTCCCGTAGCGTGGCATTTTCAGCGGCAAGCGTTTCCACTTGCTGCTGGCTGAACTCCAGGGATTCTCGCAGAGATTTAAATTCCCGGTGTAAAATCTCCACCAGGGACAGCCTCGCATCGAAACTGGACAATCGTTTGTCGATTGACTCCAGGATGTCTGCAATGTCTTTGCCGGCAGGTGATGTTGTGCCGGGGGAGTCTGCCGGGCGACATCTCTTCGATGACGGTGTCTCAATTTTGGCCGGGGAAGATGCACTCTGGGCCTTCTTCATGACTAAATCTTGGAAACAGCAGTTGATGTAATCTTGGAGAGCGTCTAAACTCTCCCCGTTGTCCTCCAGGGTGTTAGAGATGATAGGACAGATGTTGTTAGTTATATGACAATTGATTAGTATATTTGGTAATACTAAAGCTTAAAGAAACTTTGTTCAGTTCTAAACTACCATTCGCTTAAATTTTCCGCCAAAATCTCCGGCGTCTGACGTCAGTTACAACATGAGTCGCTTACCTTGTCCGTCACCTCCGTCACTTACCTCTGTGTCTGCGTCTGTGTCACAGCATCCACAACTAAGTTATTTTTCTGACACAGTAATTAGATAAGTATTTTAAATACAATATTGACTAAGTAATTAGTAATTAATTACTTTTTTTAAGTAACTTACCCAACACTGCTTATGTGCAAATGTTTAGTAGCAAAGAAAATTAAAACATTACTGTTGGCCATATGTCGGCAAAGTTATGTGACATTAGTGATGTTTGTACTAACTTGGTTTTAAAGCCTTTAAAATATACGCCGCACAATAGTTTACTTTAATATTACAGAGAATGTGATGATTTTATGGATAATTAAAGTCAGTCATCCACAAACACAACAAGCTGAAAGTCAGTGATGCTGCTCAGTTTGCAGTCCTGAATATGACGGCACAAGCAGGATTCACTGCACTGTTAATGTTAGCTATGTTATATTGCTGCCTCTGTTCGGTGGTGTCGAGCCAAACGGACTTTAACGTGTGTTTGAACGAGCTGACGGTTCACTTGTTAAGCCTAAAGAAAGATGCTTTAATCACAGGAGTCACACATGTGTCCACTGGACCATCTGGAACTCTTCTTGTTTAGCAATCGTAATAACACAAACACTAAATCCTCCTTCTCTTTTGCCGTTTTGTAGCAGTGTGTACACCTGAGACTGTCACCTGTCTGTCTGTCCTGCTCTCTCTCTCTGTTTCTTTCTCTCTGATTGTGTAATAAAAGTATGAATATGTATTTATAAGTTACACTTGGGCTGCTAGAAATGTTTAAAATAACTAATTGTCTGTCCGGAATCAGTCTTATTAGGTAATGTTCAAACAATTTTATCATTCCAGTGTTTTCAGTGTGGGAGAAAGTACTCAGGGCCTTCAAGTTACACACTATGAAAGGCAGAAACAAGTTTAATATTCAGAAACATAAAGTAGAGTGACGGGTAAGGTAAGCGACCCATGTTGTAGGTGACATCAGACGCCGGAGATTTGGCGGAAAAAAAGTGAATGGTAGCGTAGAATGTAACAAAGTTTCTTTAGCTTCACTATTACCAAATATACTAATCAAATTGTCATATAACTAACTACTTCTGTCATATCACCTCTAACATCCTGGAGGACAACGGGGAGAGTTTAGACGCTCTCCAAGATTACATCGACTGCTGTTTCCAAGACATAGTAATGAAGAAGGCCCAGAGTGCATCTTCCCCGGCCAAAATTGAGACGCCGTCATCGAAGAGATGTCGCCCGGCAGACTCCCCCGGAACAACATCGCCTGCCGGGAAAGACATTGCAGACATCCTGGAGTCAATCGACAGGCGATTGTCCAGTTTCGATGCGAGGCTGTCTCTGGTGGAGGTTTTACACCGGGAAATTAAATCTCTGAGAGAATCCCTGGAATTCAGCCAGCAGCAGGTGGAAACGCTTGCCGCTGAAAATGCCACGCTACGGGAGTCGGTCAAATCTCTCACTGATAACGTGACCCAGTTAAACATAGAAAATAAAAAAATAAAAGAATCTGTTATCAATCTACAAGCCCGTAGCATGAGAGATAATCTTGTATTTTCTGGTATTCCAGAATCTCCCGGAGAGGGCGTGGAGGCAACGGTGAAAAGCTTCATTAAAATCCACCTGAAGCTGCCGGAGGACACCGTAAAGAACATCGACTTCAATAGAGTGCATCGCTTGGGGGGCGTGAGGTCGCGGACCGGGAGACCACATCCTATTGTGGCCAAATTCGGCCAATTCAAATAGAAGGAGCAGGTGAAGAGTCGCGGCAGGGAGCTGAAAGGAACGGACTTCAGCGTGAACGACCAGTTCCCCAAAGAGATCCTGGAACGACGCAAGGTCCTGTTTCCAGTTCGACGTAACTTCATCCAGAGAGGCTCCCGTGCTGTCATCGCCATGGACCGGCTCTACGTGGACGGACAGCTCTACCGCGACCCCGGCACCACTCCGTGGTTATATTGACTGCACTCCAGATAAGAACCCGCTACACTCTTTTCTTATTCACTCACACGCTCTTCTTTAACATGTGTTTAACCTAGTAATATCAGTTTGATGTCATAGCAGATATAACACCATCACCCTCCGTCATTGCTTTAATTGGAATGTTTCCGTTTCTTTTCTTTTTTTTGTTGTCGCTCACAGTTCACGTGGTTTCTTTCTTTCTCTTTTCTTCCACTGCTGTGATCACCTACTTCCCCACTCACCTACAAACAACACCCTCTATTTCTGCATATTCACACACCACGATCACGCAAACACATGCGCTCAACGGCAGCACATTTACAACAGCCTCACAGGGCGCACAGACTTACAGGACACATAAGCAAGCCACGCCTGTTCATATTAGTAAATATTCACACACATAGTCAGACATATGGAGCCTCTCACCACACTTTTTTTTTCTCTTTCTATTTACAAACAAGTGATGTTTCCACATTCTCTTCACCTGTCTAAAGGAAACAGCCAGCGTACATCATTAGACATACACACACAATTATGGGCACACTGAGGTTTGTCACATGGAATGTAAATGGAGCTGGCACCAGAGGAAAAAGGTTAAAGATATTTAACCAGCTTAAAAAACTACAGGAAGATGTTGTTTTATTACAAGAAACTCACAGACCTGTCACAGGTTTAAATGAACTTAAAACACCTGAGTTTCCTACTGTGTTTGCAGCCTGTTATAATTCTAGACAAAGGGGAGTAGCAATTTTAATACATAAAAATGTTAATTTTACAGTACTCGATACAGTTATAGATCCAGAGGGTAGATTTCTAATTATTAAACTATCAATATTGAACAAAAAGCTATGTATTGTAAGTATATACGGTCCAAATGTTGATGATCCCTCATTCTTCCACAGTTTTTTTAGTGCACTCTCTGAACACCTTGATTGCACACTTATTCTTGGAGGCGACCTCAACCTTGGACTAAATGAAGAAATGGATAGGCTCAACACAACAGGAACTCAGCGTAATTGGCAGTCCACAAATATAATCAAACAGTATATGAGCGACTTTGGCCTTTGCGATGCATGGCGCTCTCTTCAAATCAAATCAAATCAAATCACTTTTATTATCACATCACATGCGCAGGTACACTGGTACAGTACATGTGAGTGAAATTCTTGTGTGCGAGCTTCACAAGCAACAGAGTTGTGCAAAATACAATAACGTAAAACAAGCAAAATATAAAAATGGCTAATCTAAAAAGTAATAAATATATGTACAATATGTAAAGGTATATACATTACTGAATGTGTATACTAAATATGTTTTTCTACGTGTGTGTGTTTGAGTGTGTATATAGTATGTATATACATGTTTTACAAATGAAATAAAGTAAACAATAAAATAAGATATATAAAATATACAGAGGTTGGTATGTGCAAAACAGTGGTATTTATATACAGTATGGAGTGCATAATGTTGAAGTTCCAGTAGTGAGGGTGAGGTGTCTATGACGTGTTCAGCAGTCTGATGGCCTGATGGAAAAAGCTGTCTCTCAGTCTGCTGGTACGGGACCGGATGCTGCAGAACCTCCTTCCTGATGGAAGTAGTCTGAACAGTTTATGGCTGGGGTGACTGGAGTCCTTGATGATCCTCCCCGCTTTCCTCAGGCACCGCTTCCTGTAGATGTCTTGGAGGGAGGGAAGCTCACCTCCAATTATCCGTTCAGAGCACCGCACTACTCTCTGGAGAGCTTTGCGGTTGTGAGCGGTGCTGTTGCCGTACCAGGTGGTGATGCATCCAGTGAGGATGCTCTCAATGGCACAGCGATAGAAGGTCCTGAGGATGCGGGGGCTCATGCCGAATCTTTTCAGTCTCCTGAGAAAGAAGAGGCGCTGCTGTGCCTTCTTCACTCTTTTGTTTATGTGTACTGACCACGTAAGATCCTCAGCCAGATGTACACCAAGGAAGCGGAAGCTGCTCACTCTCTCCACAGCGGCGCCGTTGATGGTGATGGGGGTGTGTACTCCTCTGCACCTCCGGAAGTCCACTATCAACTCCTTTGTCTTTGCGACGTTGAGGGTGAGATGGTTGTCTTGACACCAGTGGGTCAGGGCGCTGACCTCCTCCCTGTAGGCCGTCTCATCACCGTTGGTAATAAGACCCACCACTGTAGTGTCGTCCGCAAACTTCACAATGATGTTGGAGTTTCTAGTGGCCATGCAGTCGTAGGTGTAGAGTGAGTACAGGAGAGGGCTCAGTACACACCCCTGTGGAGCACCAGTGTTCAGTGTGATGGGGGATGAGGTGGTGCTGCCCAGTCTGACCACTTGGCGTCTGTCAGACAGGAAGGTAAGGATCCAGCTGCAGAGGGAGCTGCTCAGTCCTAGATCCTGCAGTTTCCTGTCCAGCTTCGAGGGAACGATGGTGTTGAATGCTGAGCTGTAATCTACAAACAGCATTCTCACATACGTGTCTCTCTTCTCCAGGTGTGACACCCCACCAGAAAGTAATATTCTTTCTTCTCACATGTTCATCACTCCTACTCTCGTCTGGATTAGTTTTTGGTCAACAGCTCACTGCTGAGTGACATTTCAGACACTGAGATTCACCCTATAGCTGTCAGCAATCATGCTCCTGTATCTTTAACACTAATGCATAAGAATAATACTACGCCAAGTAAAAACTGGAGATTTAATACATCACTACTTAAAGATGAAGACTTTATTAAATATTTTAAAAAAGAATGGACTTCATATTTAGACTATGATGACACTCCCGGAACATCTGCTTCTGTTCTATGGGAAGCAGGGAAAGCTGTGATGAGAGGTAAAATAATTTCTTTCTCATCACATAAAAAGAAAGAAGAAAACAAAAATATTCAGGAATTAGAAAAAACCATCAAATCCTTAGAAGAAGCCTACGCGTCCCACCAAGATCAAGAAATAATGAACAAAATATGCAAAACAAAACTAGAATTAAATGAAATTATTAATAAAAAAACAGAATTCCTAGTACAAAGACTTCGCTTGCAGAATTTTGAACACAGTAATAAATCCGGTCGATTTCTAGCTGACCAGTTAAAAATAAATAAAGAAAAAACAACTATATGTGCTGTTAAAGATCTATTGGGGAACACAATATATGACCCTGGAAGAATAAACAACATTTTTAGGAATTTCTAATAAACTTTATACTCACCACAAATGAACCCATCTAATAATGAAATTGATCAGTTTCTTGACCACGTAACTCTTCCAAAATTACTAGACAGTCAAGCAATGGCACTGGATTCGCCACTGATGCCAGGTGAACTCCAGGAAGTATGCCCAATAATAAGGCTGCAGGTCCAGACGGCTTTCTGCAGAATTCTACAAAGAATTCTGGACAATTTTGGCACCAGTATTCTACGGAATGTTGCAGGAAATCAAGGAAAATGGCAGACTACCACCAAATATGAATTCTGCCAACATTAGTCTCCTACTAAAACCAGGCAAGGACCCTTTATTTCCCTCAAGCTATCGTCCAATATCTCTTATAAATGTAGACCTCAGAATAATCTGCAAAGCTCTCTCAAAAAGATTAGAGAAAATAACCCCCCTCTTAATTCATCCTGACCAAACTGGTTTCATAAAAGGCAGGCACTCATCAACAAACACTCGTAGATTACTTAATTTAATAGACTACTCATGCAGTAAAAACATTGAAACCATAATATTATCTCTAGATGCAGAAAAAGCGTTTGACAGAGTTAACTGGAAATTTTTATTTGCAACTTTACACAAATTTGGTTTTGGAAACTCTTTCATAAACTGGATAAGAATATTATACAATTCCCCAACAGCTTGTATCAGGACAAATGACCAGACATCCTCCAGCTTCTGTCTCCTGAGGGGCACCAGACAGGGATGCCCACTCTCCCCTTCACTGTTTGCAATTTTTATCGAACCACTAGCGGCAGCATTTAGACAGGCTACAACAATTAAGGGCATAAAATGTAAGAACGTAGAACATAAAATCAGTCTCTATGCGGATGATGTGTTGCTTTTTCTGCAAATCTCACAAACCAACCTTTCTGAGGTAATTACTCTAATAAACTGGTTTTCAAGAGTTTCAGACTATTCAATTAACTGGCCAAAATCTACAGTTCTTCCCATTAACTGCTCCTTCCATAATTCTTCTTCTGCCCCACTACAATCTGGAAATATTAAATATTTAGGTATTAATGTTTCTCCTAAGCTTTCAGTGTAAATGACCTCACTAATATTTTGTAAAGTGTTTTGTAAACTTATGAGTGACTATTATATTGTTGGGGCGGATGCTTTTATTTTGAAAGTCACAGAGCGACAAGGTGCCGTAAATCAAGTGGCGTAAACAATACAGTAAACCAGGCAGAAGCGCGGGTTTTAATGCACAGAGAGAAGGTGTGCTCTATGGTTAATGGACGGAAATGGGAAAAAGAACGGCTATCAAGGTGCAATCCTGAGTTGTAAGCAGTTCCTAGCACCTGGTTGATGAGGGAACAAGGTTTGTAACAAAGTTTGTCTTGTGGATATGTACTTTGTTGTTTTACGGAGCATATAGCTGCTGACTGCTACTGAGGATAAAGCCTAAGTTTTCACCGACTAGAGGGTGCTAACGTACCTCGTCATGTTTAGGCAGCGATGCAGCGATTTCACTGTTATATGCAATAATTTACAAGTTTTAGTGTTATTTGTTATGTAAGGTAAAGATAATTACTTTGTGATTAATGAATAAGTCAAAAGGTTAAAGGTAACACACTGTTTGATTTACTAATAGTCTTTTATTCTGTATGTTGTAGCTCTTACGGTGTGTTCACATACACGGCTGTTTAATAAAAGGATTGTGAACCATCAGTTTGAGAGACCATCTTTTCAGCCGGGGATGCTACATTCAGACTTAACTAAATTAAACCACATCCCACTTCTAAAGAAAGTAGAAGGTGATCTGACTAGATGGGAATCTTTACCCATATCACTAATGGGAAGGGTTGCCAATATAAAAATGATGATCTTGCCAAAAATAAATTACTTATTTTTAATGATCCCTAACAAACCATCACAAGATTGGTTCAGATCTCTGGATTCATATATTTCTAAATTCCTTTGGAAAGATAAACCCCCATGTATCAGCTTAAAAACACTACAAAGAACCAAGGATAAAGGAGGATTAGATCTGCCTAATTTTCAACAATACTTCTTAGCCAACAGGCTTCAGTTCATTTCAGAATGGTTAAAACATACCTTCTTAGATGAGCCCTGGCTAGATGTTGAACAGGCACTATGCAGTGATCTAGAGATTTCAGACCTACCATTTATCAGCTCAAACATCAAAAGACATGAATGCTTCAAAAGTGTCAACATCAGCTCTTCTCTGACAGCATGGTGGGAGTTTCTAAAAATAACGGAGTCTTCATTAATCCCATGCAAATGTACACCTATCTGGAATAACCCTGACATATTACAAAACAATAATATGATTAATTTTCCAGAATGGAGTTGTAAAGGAATTAAATACTTAGAACATATATTAGAGGGAACAGAATTTATTCCATTTGACAGACTAGTTACACAATATGGGATCAACAAGAAAAGATTTTTAGAATATCAACAAATTAAATCCATATTAAAAAAGAAATTTTTCCTCAGTCAAGCTGAATTACAAACACCACCAAGTGCGGTACACTTCCTTACTCTTAAATCCCCCAAATTATTATCTAAAATATACAGAATACTTTCTAAAATAGATGAATCAATATCCCTTCCTATTGCAAAGTGGGAAGCAGATTTATCAGTAAGCTTAGACCAAAACTTCTGGTCTCAGGTATGCTTAAAAACCTTTAAATTGATTAAAAATCCCAGTCTGCAATTAATACAATACAAAATACTACATAGAGTGCACTATACTGGTCATCGGATGTTCAAGATGGGCTTTACATCTTCCAACAACTGCTCACACTGTCAAGGCAATACACCAGACAATTACATCCACGCTCTTTGGTTCTGTCCACCAGTGCAGAAGTTTTGGCGTGAGATATGTAAAGACTTATCAAAGTGTCTGAAATGTAAAATTCCAACCTCCCCTTTAGTATGCTTGTTGGGAAAATTGGATGATGTCACTACAGAAACTAATACAGTCCACATGGTTTTTACTGCCCTATGCATCGCCAAGAAAACGGTCCTCATGAACTGGAAAAATAAAAATAATCTTAATTCTAGCCAATATAGAAACCATCTGGCGCAGGGGGCCTCTGGTGCATCGGCCTAACTGGGGGGCTCTTCACCTGGCAGGGAGGTTGATCCATCCTTGCAGAAGTCCACTCTGCAGGTGGGGGAGAGACATAGGAGAGGTGGAGAATAAACCTAACCTGGGTGTCTGTTGTCTTGTGTAGTCTGGGAGATGATTGAATGTTGGCGTGGGTACAGTTTCCTCTGCGGTGGGGTAGGGTGGGCTTCCCCGGGTCCTGTGGGGCTTGGCGGTGCTGCTGCCGTAGGCCCCGGTCTGGATGGGCCTGGGCTCCCTTGCCTTGGTGGGTACCAGAGGACGAGGGTGCCTACTGGGGTCAGCGGGGGAGCTGGCCCTAAGGAGGAGCATCTTGCCCCTCCCTTCTTTTCCTCCCCATCCCCGGCTGCCGCCCTCTTCCCGCTCCACCACACCCACCCACACAGGTAGGGCCTTGGGGTGTGGGTGTGTCACCAGGGTGCAGGGGAGGCATTCCCCCCCCCTCTGTCCCCTTCTGGCCACCTGTGCCTCAATTTTATTCCACAACTTAGACATCCACATTATTCACACTCTCATAACACACACATATATATAGGGCCTTGAGGGTGACCACGTTAACGGCGTCCAGTGGACGGTCTGTGTATTCAACCCTACCTCTGGCGCCGGTGCCCACCTCTCAATTTTAAATCCATGTAGACATTGAGGGTTCTCGGGAGGTAACACCTGCTGCTCTCTGGCAGCAGCACCATGCCCTCCCTTGTTTTAAATGCACTTTAGAACAACACGCAGCAACACTACACATGAGCGGGAGGAGGGAGGTATGGGGTCTTCACACACCCCCGTTCTCTACTAGCCATCGGGGCGGGGGGCTGGGAGGAGGTGTTGGTTGTCTGATTGGCCTCCCTGCTGCTGCGGAGCCTGGGGCGGTCTGCTTGCCTCCACCCCGGGGGAAAGGGTCACATCTCTTGGGTCTGGGTGCCGTTTCCCCCTCTGGGGGCGAGGGTACCTGGACCCGGGGTATAGAGTATGTTTGGGGAGTGTGATTATGTGTACATGTCCATGTATGTCTATCTCTACGTTGGGTGAGTGCTGAGTGTTTGTATATGTGTGCATGAGGGTGAGAATGCATGTTTGTGTCTGTGTGTGCCTGTCTGTCTGTGTCTATATGTCAGGTCGGGTCTTAGACTCCACCTCCCTGGGAACACCCAGGCCCTCCAAAGTGTGGAGGCCTATCTCCCCTCACCATACTCTCTGCCGGTAACTGATGCCCTCAGGGGTTGGTGCATTGGTAGTTCTTGGTGTCCGGGGCTGGGCGCTCAGGTATGCACCAGCTCACTCCCGGTGGCTACTTGGCGGGGCCTGGTGCCTGTCGCTCGGTCAGGCCTCTTCCGGGGCAAAGGGGGCCCTCGAGCCTCCGGCCTCGGGGCCTGCGGCTCAGTTCACTCTGGCACAGCAGGCTGCCGGCAGAGCCGGCGGGCACGCCAGTGCAGCCCCCTCTGGCTTCTGCTCCGTGGCTACTGGGTGACCCCTCGTCTGGGGATCTCCTCAGCCCTTCCCAGGAGGGTGGCACGGATGCCCCTCCGGTGGTCCTCCTTGGGCTCTCCCACTCTGGGGCCTCTGGATGTCTGGAGCCTGGATCTCCTCCATGCCTGCTTCATGCCCTGGGGGACGGGGCTATGGCCCTCCACACCCTCTAGCAGACCGTTACATGGGGAAACCTTTTGTATACAAGCGCGCTGATCCACACAGGTGTGCACATGGGTGTTCACTGTTCGTAGACATAAACTACACCTTTCTTAGCTGCTACTTCAAAGCACATTGTGCGCTGTCTGTCCTCCGTGCTGCACAACAACATTCAATATTTAGTATTTACTGCTGTTTACACTTAGCTAGATTAATGTGATGGTGTTGTGTTTAGTATGGTGCTTTGTTTTTTTTGCTTGTTTTCTCTTCTTTTTCTCTCAACAGGTGATCCAGGAGATTTTTTTTTTTTCTTGGTCTTTGTAAGTGCCCTTTCTCACTGTCCCTCTTCCCTTCTGTTTTTCTTTTACTTCCTCTTTCTTTCTCCCTTTCCTATCTCCCAGTCATGTCTGTCCCATCTGTAACAACCGATAATAAAATAAATAATAACAACAAAGTTTGATCAAATGTCAGGATTTGTGTCGTGGATGAGAGAAGGAGGACCCAAACGCTGGACTCACAGGTAGGTAGGTGAAGGTTGGTGTTTATTGCCGATGGAGTGAACAAACAGAACAGAGGTAGGAAATGGCTGGCTGGCTGGACGACTGACTGAACGCAGGCGGAAACGACAACATAACATCACAAGAACATCACACTAACATCAATGACACGACACTGGACTGGTTGAACTTTAGAACATAAATACACAGGCTGAGTGATGAGTGATTAGAAACTGGTGAGTACACAGCTGAACATAATGAACTAATGATAAATGGAAAGAGGACTGAACATAATGCACATGGACCAAGGCTAACACAATAAAACAGGAAGTGAAACAGGCAGAAGATAAACAGTGAACATGAACTAAAAATACTGGGTCAACGACCCAGAAACCCTGACAGTACCCCCCCCCCCCCCCTTTTAAAGGCCGGCACCCGACAGCCAAAAGAAAGAAAAACCAGAACAGGGTGGGCGGAGGGGGCCCAGGACGGACGGACGGAGTCCAAAACAAAAACAGTTCAGGTGGGCGGCCGCGAGGAAGACGGCGGCGACGCTGAAGTCGGTCCGGTGGGCGGCTGCGCCGGTGACGCTGAAGTTGTTCTGGTGGGCGGCTGCGCCGGCGACGAGGAGCCGGCGGAGACTGAGGAGCAGCGGCCGGGCCAGCGGGTGCGCAATCCCCTGGCTGGAGACCGGGAGAGCTCATAGCTGGCTCTGGATGCTGTGGCTTTGGGTCCGGGAACTGGAATGGGTGGTGAATGAGTGACTGGGCGACAGAAGGCTGGGCGACAGACTGGGCAGGCTGGGGGACGGGCGACTGAACTATAGAGGGCTGGGGGACGGGCGACTGGACTGGAAGCTGGGCAGGAGGCGACTGGACTGGAAGCTGGGCAGGAGGCGACTGGACTGGAAGCTGGGCAGGAGGCGACTGGAGAGCTGGAGAGTGGACTGGAAGCTGGGCAGGAGGCGACTGGAGAGCTGGAGAGTGAACTGACTGGGCAGGAGGCGAATGGAGAGCAGGAGAGTGAACTGACTGGGCAGGAGGCGACTGGGAGCTGGAGAGCAGGAGAGTGAACTGACTGGGCAGGAGGCGACTGGGAGCTGAACAGCAGGAGAGTGAACTGGCTGGACTGGGAGCTGAACAGCAGGAGAGTGAACTGGCTGGACTGGGAGCTGAACAGCAGGAGAGTGAACTGGCTGGACTGGGAGCTGAACAGCAGGAGAGTGAACTGGCTGGACTGGGAGCTGAACAGCAGGAGAGTGAACTGGCTGGACTGGGAGCTGAACAGCAGGAGAGTGAACTGGCTGGACTGGGAGCTGAACAGCAGGAGAGTGAACTGGCTGGACTGGGAGCTGAACAGCAGGAGAGTGAACTGGCTGGACTGGGAGCTGAACAGCAGGAGAGTGAACTGGCTGGACTGGGAGCTGAACAGCAGGAGAGTGAACTGGCTGGACTGGGAGCTGAACAGCAGGAGAGTGAACTGGCTGGACTGGGAGCTGAACAGCAGGAGAGTGAACTGGCTGGACTGGGAGCTGAACAGCAGGAGAGTGAACTGGCTGGAGTGGGGATGCTAAGGGATGAACAGAGGTAGGCGAAGCTGACGACGGAGCTGAGGTTGGTGTGGCTGAGGGCTGAGCTATAGACTGAGCTAGTGAGGGAGATAAAACTACAGCCTGGGCTAGTAAAGCTGGTGCCTGAGCAGGGGACACCTCAGCTAGCCTAACCAGGGATAGAGCTAGTGCGTGAAAGGCTGGATCAGGCGGTGGATGAAGTGGTGGACTGATTGGTAAGCAGGCTAGCTCTTCCGAGCCTCCTGAGCATGAGGGCACTGGCTGGAGAGCCTCGGCTGGGCCTCTGGGATGGTCAGGTTGGATTCGGGCTGCCCTCAGCCTAGGCGCAGGGACAGGCACGGGAGGTGGCTGGACACCAGTCACCCCCACCCGAGAAACAGGAGCGGGTGTGGAGGTAGACTGGGTCGCAGCTGCCCTCCTCCTGGGAGCTGGCACAGGTGTGGGTGTAGGCTGACTGATGGGAGTGGAAATGATGACTGGGTGAGTGATACTGACTGGTCTATCGGGTTTTATTCTGGTCCTTCTGCCACCACTATTTACAGTCTTTGGGGGAGCAGAGCAGAAAAAAATCTTCCCAGTCCACTTCATTCTCTAGGAGGGAAGTTCCCCATGAATCAGAAGTGAGTCCGTTATGCGTTTTGAGTGAACAATTGGATGAAGGGTGTGGAAAACAGTCACTGGAACTCACCACCGGGAGTTGCTGAGAATAGTCCAATTTATGATGGCGTGTGCGCCGCTTTCTCCGGGAAGAGGAAGCGGGCGGGGTAAACAGCTGAGCCTCTGGCGCGGGAGCCTCCGTTGAGCCGAGGTGGGAGGCATAGCCGCTGTGCCGTGGCGAAGTGGAAGAGCCGGTGAGTGAAACGGCTGGCGGGCGAGCGAGGAGCGGAGCGGCGGGAGAGCGAGCAGCCGAAGCTTGGCCTGTGACGCCCACTCTCCGCGGCGAATGCTCCGATGCAGGTGAGGCAGCAGGTGGAGGACCGCGGCGTCTCCGAGGCCCGCCCAGAGCCAGACGACTCCCCTCAAAGACGTGCTCCCTCTCTGAGAAGAGCCGCTGTTTCCACCTGAGCTTCTCTGCCCAAATGGAGAGCACTGCGTCCTGTCGCTCGAAGAGTTCCGGGTCCGCTGGGTCCACAACGCGGGGTCGTGTCATTCTTCAGGATTTGTGTCGTGGATGAGAGAAGGAGGACCCAAACGCTGGACTCACAGGTAGGTAGGTGAAGGTTGGTGTTTATTGCCGATGGAGTGAACAAACAGAACAGAGGTAGGAAATGGCTGGCTGGCTGGACGACTGACTGAATGACTGAAGGACTGACTGAATGGCTGGCTGACTGACTGACTGACTGACTGACTGACTGACTGACTGAACGCAGGCGGAAACGACAACATAACATCACAAGAACATCACACTAACATCAATGACACGACACTGGACTGGTTGAACTGAAGAACATAAATACACAGGCTGAGTGATGAGTGATTAGAAACTGGTGAGTACACAGCTGAACATAATGAACTAATGATAAATGGGAAGAGGACTGAACATAATGCACATGGACCAAGGCTAACACAATAAAACAGGAAGTGAAACAGGCAGAAGATAAACAGTGAACATGAACGAAAAATACTGGGTCAACTACCCAGAAACCCTGACAAAATGGACCAATACGGCAATGCCATGATGATCCATTTGGCAAAATAAATCCATTTGGTATCCTTGTTGGTCTTCAGACAACAATTCTGACAACTACAGAACCAATTGGGACAGACAAAAAAACAAAAACAAACATAAAGTATGTATCAGCAGCAGAACGGACCTAAAAATAAATATTTGTTTCAGTTCTATGAAGCTTTGAGTATTTTGGATTAGTAGTACTGCTGTGTTTGTTGTATCATGTTGCTGTAATTGTTTATATGCTTTATATATTCTGAGGTAAGTGGATACATCATATTCTATAAGGATGTTATGTGCTTGTATACTTTCTGCCCAGTTTGACCCATTTAGCAGAAGTCAGCCTGTTTAAGGCTTTGATATCTCTGTATGACTTAAAGCAGTTATGACATGGTCTGATTTTCTCACCCAATAAAGGAATATTTAATATATCAGTCTACTCTTCATTCTATCAGAAACAGTTTTCACAGCTCGGACATTTTCTTTTTATAAATATATGTAAGAATTGAGCCAAATTTAGTAATGCCAACATATTGAAGGAACAATATTTGTCTCTTATATATAATACATCTACATATACACTGTCAAAGAAACTTGTCTTTGAGTGAAGATTTAAGGTGATGGGAAATATAAACAACTGCAACTTGAATCTTTACTGAAGCTCAGTATTTGACACAGAGTTCACTCACATGTGCTGTACCATTGTACCTGCACATGTGATGTGACAATAAAAGTGATTTCATTTGAGACTTCAAAGTCACTGCTGTAATAACTAATAATGATAAATATAATAACTATAATATTGGCCACATTAAATTTACATTACCAAAGTGAGATGACTTTAGTCTCATGAACTACATTAGCTAATTGTTATTTACTAGCTAATCTTAAATGACTGTTGAAATGAAGCCCAACAATCATGTTTTACAGTCCTGTTGTCTCAGCCTCAGATACTTATTAAATCACACAAAGCTCGTGTAGAAACAAACAAACAGATGAACAAAATATGTTCTCCTTCATTTCTGTCAAACAAAGCTGTATGAAACGTTTCCAGCGGTTAGTATCATGGTTGCTAGGCAACCTGGGCAGCGCGACGGAGGCTAGACCGTCCCATTTCACAAGCCTCGCACTTCCGACCTTAGCGGTCTTTGAGTACGCTGCCCTTGTGGACCGTTAAGGCTGCGTACTTTAAGGCTGCAGAACCTGAATTGGGATACAGCCTAAGGCTGTTCCAATTCTCAGCACCGCTCCTCTCTTTCCCTGAGTCCTTAGCAATTCTCCTTCCCACGATTTCATCGAGGCCAAGGAAAAGAGTTTAGGAAAAGGAGATGGGCACTAATTTTGAAATAACACCCCACGTGGTTACGTTGTGCAGCTGAGTCACGTGACCGCACAGTAACAAATCACAGCAGAGCCAGGAAAAGGGGGCGGACAAAGTGTGTGTGCAGGAGAGGAGTAGAGCAGAGAGAGCTGCTTTTTCATGAAACGGGAGTAAAGTAGTGAACTTACAGGAACATATACCACTACCAACGTTTGGCTCGATATCTGCATCGATCTGCACACCCTTGTCTCCTGGATCCTAGCTGAGATCAGCGTGAACCACGTGGGTCTCTGCTCCCTGATCTGTTTCCTGTTTGGAAAGACTTCCAGCTTCATCGCGGAGTTTCTCTCGGTTTGTGGGCTCATCTAAAGGTAAGCACCGAGCTAACTTTAATGTGGGTTCAGTTTATATTGAGTTTAGCTCTGTTGAGAATAATAGATTGCTTGGTATACATTGGAGTTAGACAGACTGTAGAGTTTGTGATTGCTTGCAACATCATAATATGGCGGTTGCTAGGGGGTAAGAATACATACAGAAAAATAGTCTTGGAATATGAACAAAAGGATGGGGTGCAGGGCAGAAGAACAGCCAACCCCCACCCTCAGGACATGAAGTCACAGGTACAAGCGTGGGGGAGGGCAATCAGCCTTTAGAATAGGACTTCATAGGATGATCTCCAGATGCATCTGTATTTTATTTTTTTCCAGGGCAAATAAAGACGTCTGATTTTGGAAGTAAAAGTAGCCTGATCGCTACCATCAAAAATCCGTGAAGTCGGCGAAGTGTGTTCACAGTTTATTGTGAACATGCTGAAAGAGTGAGAGACTGTTTGCAGAAAAACACCAACTAATCATTAGCTCAGCATGCTGGAAAAATGTTGAGAGTTTGCTCGCTTGTTCAATTATTTCCATCTGGCTTTGACTGTATATATAGTGATATATATTAGGGATGTAAGAAAATATTGAAACAACGAAATATCACGATATTTCGTGCAATGATACTGAATCGATATTCAAAATCAGTGTTATCGATTTTTTAAATGAAAAATTACATGCACTTACTGTTTTTACTTTTGTATGTTGCAATTCAAACTCCAGCCACTGGTTTGCAGTTTTTACCGCAGGGCTCTAGACTAACTTTTTGACATGGGCGCACCGGTGCGCCTAACTTTTAAAAATTTAGGCGTACCGGCACAAAAGTTAAAATTTTTCAACCGCATCGCTTAACACCGCAGTTTTACATGTGCACTTTCTTTGTGGGGAAGTCCATACAGACAATATTCATTTCTAAATTATTAACTAACAAACTTGTGCTTAAAGTGCTTTGTCAATATTGTAGAAAATGTTAAACTTAATCATCATCTCGGCCTCCTCTGACGACCTGTTTGCTGCTGCCTGCTGCTGAAAAGCAGTGGGGAGAGGGGACACTTGGGCAGTGCATTTATTGCAGCATATAATGTGTTTCCTGGATACACTGCTGCTTTTTCAGCATTCAAAGATTGATGGCACCGTGTCAGAGCTGGCTATGAATTTCAGACGGATCAGGCCTTAACTTAACACAAAAGTTATCAATAGTTCTTTTCATCTTTTCTTATTACCCGCAGCTACATCCACTTCTGTCGGGCCTAGGCTGCTCACTATGGCTGGGTATCATCACTGATTTCTATAATACATTCGATTCCGGTTCTCAAAGTCCTGATTCGATTCAATTTAGCCTCAGATAGTCAGAAATATTATAATTTTGATCATTTATCAGTACTGATACATGTGAGACTTCATCAGAATTGTGAACATCACAGCAGATGCCTTTGTGTCAAAGTAACTGAGAATAAAACAGAAAAACATGAAGGAGATTTTCCTGGTCTGGCGTTTTATAGCAGATAACCTTAAAAATATTCTGCAATATTCTGCAATTTTGCATAATTTTAAGAAGTTTAAATTTCTTCAGTATTGAACAGCAGAAACTAGGCTTTCTTGTCCGAGGTCATTTAAGTGAAAAAAGAAAAAGACAGCGGCCGACAGCGCTGTAAACAACGGTAGACTGGTGGGTAATAAGAGAATGAATAATGCAGAAAACAGATTTGAGACGCGAAACTGTTCTTGAAGTACAGAGAGAGCGAGAGCTGTGCATGAAGTGTGATTTTTATCGTGGTGGAAGCAAAACAGCAAAAGTCAGAGGGAATTCATGACGACATTGATCAAATGTAAAGCGTAGTTTGCTGCTTCTTTTGCTGCTGGCTCGGCGAATTTTGGTTGGAGAGAGACAAAACCTGCAGCTCAGAATCAGCGCAAAAAAGACGGAAACAGCGCGGACCCGACGCATCAGAATCGCTAAGCTCCGACAGCGTGTTATGGGCTCAAAATGTGGTCATAAATATTTTGTACTTGTAAATCAGTTTTGTACCGTATTTTCACGACCATAAGACGCACTGTACTAAAAGGCGCAGTCACAGTTATGTGTGCCATTACTGTATTGAACACACACATAAGGCGCACTGGGTTATAGGGCGCATACAAGTACCGTATGCTCAGGTTTACTCCCGCTTAAAAATAAAGCGGGAGTAAACCTGAGTTTGGTACTCACATTTCTATTACCGGTAATCGTCGTCATTAACAACACACAAGCGTGCATATTTAAAAATAAAGCAGGAGCAAAACTGAGTTTGGTACTCACATTTTTATTACCAGTAATCGTCATCGTCAACAACACACAAGCATACAAGCGTGCGTATTTAAAAATAAAGCAGGAGCAAAACTGAGTTTGGTACTCACATTTTTATCATCAATCAAACCCATCGAAGTCCTCATCCTCTGTGTCTGAATTGAACAGCTGCGCTAAATCTCCATCAAACATTCCAGGTTCACTTTCACTTTCTTCACTGTCAGAGTCACTTTCCGTGCCGTGCGGCTCCTCGGAAATGATGCCGGCTTTTGCGAAAGCTCGAACAACAGTGCCAGCAGACATGTTAGCCCAAGCATTTACAATCCATTCGCAAATTGTGGCGTAACTCGCCCGGCGCTGCCTTCCACTCTTGGTGAAACTGTGGTCTCCATCGGTTATCCATCGCTCCCACGCCGCTCGCAGCCTTACTTTGAACGGGCGGTTCACACCGATGTCCAGCGGTTGGAGTTCCTTTGTCAGGCCTCCCGGAATGACAGCAAGCTCACAGTTCATTTGTTTCACTAGTTTTAGTTTCACTTTACTAGCACAACAGTAAAAGAAGACTTTTCATACCCCGTTGTGCGTATCACTACCGTGCTGATCCCCTTCTTCTCCACAGTGTGACTCACCGGGATGTCGAAAGTGAGCGGCACCTCGTCCATGTTTGTGATGTGGCTGGGCTGGATGTTTTTGTCGCCGATGTGTTTGCTGCAGTAGGAGCGGAAGATGGCCAGCTTTTCATTATAATCCGCTGGAAGTTGCTGCGCTACCGTAGTCCTGGTCCGGATGGAAAAATGGCACCGTTTCATAAAACGAAAGCACCAAGACGGGCCTCCTTGGAAATGTTCAATTTTCATTTCTTCAGCTAGTGAAACTGCTTGTAGCCGAATGGTGACCGTCGAAACGCTTCTCCCGCTCGTTCTTTGCTCGATGATCCACCGCTCGAGTCTTTCCTCCAACTCGGGCCACCTCGCCTTATGTCCGCGGAAACTCAGCTGTGTTTTCTTGACCTGCTGCAGCTCGTTTTTCAGCTTCCTCCACTTGCGAACCATCGATTCATTAATCTTAAATTCTCTCGCGGCTGCTCGATTTCCATGTTCCCCCGCGTAGCTGATGGCCTTCAGTTTAAACTGTGCTTCGTAAGCGTGTCTCTTTGCCATTTTCAGGGTTGTTAAAACAACGATGTTCTGCATATAACGCACATACCTGTTCTTTTATACAGGTATGTGCGATCGTATATACCGCTACAGTCAACGCCCACACTTCACCCTTTAGCGTTCTCATGGTGTTCTCTACTACGTCCTCATTACAACACACAGGGCGCACTGCACTATAGGGCGCGCCGTACTTTTTGAAGAATATCTAAGACTTTAAAGTGCGCCTTATGGTCGTGAAAATACGGTACTTGTAAATCAGGATTTGTATGTGTAAAAAGTCCGTGTTCGGGCCGTGGGGTGAGAAAGCCGAGAAAGACAAAGCTGATTCTGATGCGTCGGGTCCGCTCTGTGTTTACGTCTTTGTGTGGAATCCGTTAATGAATTGATATCGCTTTATTCAAGCTACTCACCTCTCTCTTCCACCTGCACTTTCAACTGGACCACGGCCAATCAGAGAGGTCCCGCCCCTGACTATCTCTGATTGGTTTAGTCCACGATAGGGGCATAATGTGTGTCTGTTGTTGACCACACGGAGAGTTGCAGATATTTTTTTTTTTTGTTAACCGAAATATTTGGTCGCACCGGTGCAACCAAATATTTTTTTTTAGTCGCACCACTGAAAGATTTGGTCGCACTCTAGAGCCCTGTACCGCCTTTACTTTGACATAAAAACAAGGTCTCGCGATAACTGTAGAAGCGGCTAGTTTGCCAAAACCAACGAAGTAGAACAGTGGATGTGTAGCCAATTGTGCTAGCTAACTGATGACTGGAGAGGATACAGCCGGCCCCCGCAGCTTTCAAAGCTGATGTGTGGACTTATTTTGGATTTAGGACAAAAGAAGGCGGTAAAGACTATGACAAGAGCTATGCGGTCTGTAAAATCTGCACCGCCAGAGTCAAATATTCCGGTAACACAACAAATTTACGAACACACGTGTCTAGACACCATAGCGACATAGCATCAAATGCTAATTTTAAAACGAAACGAGGTGACCCCGCTCAACGGACAATTGAAGAAGTTAACTTTTCGAAACTACCAGCAACTTCAACTCGTGCAACAAAAATAACGCAGTCAGCACTTGTTTTTATTTGCAAAGACATGCGCCCTCTGAGTGTTGTGGAGAATAAAGGATTTCGTAATATGATTAAAACGCTGGAGCCCCGTTACACCATTCCTTCCCGACAACACATCACGGACATCACTCTGCCAAAGTTGTACCAAGAAGTCAAAGCGACAGTGCTGGACTCCCTCAGCTCGGCAGAGACAGTTGCTTTGACATGCGACGCTTGGACTTCGAGAGCCACTGAATCGTACGTAACTGTTACAGCACCTCACATAACGGACCAGTGGAACCTTCAGTCTGATGTACTACAAACCCCAGCCATGCATGACAGTCACACAGGTGAGCACATTGCAGCGTTACTAACTGACGCTGTGGCTGAATGGGGATTGAACACAAAGGACCTTGTTGTTGTTACCGATAATGCACCAAACATGGCTCTCGCAGCTAGACTTGCAGGCATGATGCACATACAATGTTTTGCACACAGTCTGAATCTCGCCTCACAGAAAGCACTGAAAATACAATCCGTGGTGCGACTTCTCGGGAGGATCCGACGTGTAACAGCCTTTTTCAGGTGCAGCACCACAGCCAGCAATCAGCTGAAGCAGAAACATTGCCTCCTTCAGCTACCAGCTCACAGATTGATCATGGACATAATTACAAGATGGAACAGCTCTTATGATATGATAGAACGATTTTTAGAACAGCAACCAGCCATCTGTGCAGCTCTGCTTTCTGCAGAAGTTAGGAAGAGTGAAAAAGAAATTTTCACATTAAGTGAGGCTGACATCACATGTGCAGAAGAAGTTGTCAGGGCACTCAAGCCTATGAAGGACGCCACCCTGGTGATGTCAGAGGAGAGCATGCCAACCCTGTCCATCATTGCTCCTCTTCATGCCAAGCTTGTGATGGGTGCACAAGAAAGTGTTGATGATACACCGACAGTAAGGGACATTAAGACTGCCATAGCAGAAGATCTGTGAAAGAGATATGTAAATGAGAGGGAGACACTATGGATGGCATCAACAGTTGATCCTCGGTTTAAGGACCTGCCCTTCCTGTCTGAAGCAGAGACCAGTGAGACCTATTCCAGACTGTTGGACACTGTGGTGACTGTGATAAAGAAGGAAAAAATGTAAGTAAATAAATATGTCTGTGAAGGTTCTCAGTCATCCAGGTCATCGTAGTCTAAGGAGCTTGGAAAGAAAAGCGTCTGGACTTCTTTAAGTTGCTTGAAGACGTTTCACCTCAAATCCGAGAAGCTTCTTCAGTTCTAAGGTCAAATGGTCGAGAGTCCCAGATTTAAACCCAGTGGGAGTATCCCCCCAAAGAGGGACAAAGGACCCCCTGGCGATCCTCTAATCACATGAGCCAAGGTGTGAAAGCGGGTGTGGGACCTAATCAGCCAGGGTTTCGGGTGAGCTCATTGTTAAACCTGGCCCCACCCTATTTTGTGAATTCCTGAGGTCAGATGGCCCAGAATGTGAGTGGGCGTTAAGGCGTCTGGGAAGGGATCTCAAAACTGGATTATAGATGGCAGACAATTGGTGTCGTAAACCACCGCCTCTGTTCAAAGAGTGACCAGACTGAACTGGACCTAATAACAGGAGTGGATAATTTTAGTAAATTATTCTGGTGAGTATCAGCTGCGCTGGGTATGTAAATCGGGCAATCCAGCTGCGGTGCTGATTGTACGCCACTCGTGCCAAAAATCCGGACAAATGTCACTTGATCAAGGAGCAAATCTGCATCAGATGAGATGAGCTGACTTTGCGTGTGCGTGTGCTGTGCACAGCGGTGTGTACTCTGTGTGTTAACAAGAAAAACGCATATAAGAAAGTGGTGCGCAAAAGCAGGGTAGTGACAGAATCGATGCGCATTATTGATATTTGAAGCATGTGTACCTGCACATTAACACACGGGTACTGTGGAATACATTTTTTTACTCACCTAAAGTGCTCGTGCTCTCGTCCACTCCTTGCAAAAAAAATTAGCAGCTGTGCGGCGTCTGTGGCATCGGTGCTCTAAAAATCAAAAGCACAGCTTTATCAGACAGTTGTCGTTTAATGTTGGCTGACGAGTCTTCAATGCGTAACACAACTGTATTTCTGGACATGCTGACGTTGTTGAAGTGCTGCACTTTTTCCGGGCACATTATTTCGGAGACTTTAATGAGGCAGTGTTTTATGAGGTCTCCATCTGAAAAAGGCTTGCCATGTTTTGCGATGAGCTGGGCGACCTCATAGCTGGCTACTGTGGCCTTTTCCTGGACAATTTGAGCACGAAAAAAATACTGTTGCTGACCCTGCAGGAGAGCTACCCTTTGCTTTAATTTCTGCTCTCACTCAGCACCAGTGTAGGAGGCATAAGCCTGATGTTTGGTTTCATAATGACGTCGTACATTATACTCTTTCATAACTGCCACAGTTTCAGTGCAGATCAAACAGACAAACGTGTGTGTGTGTGTGTGTGTGTGTATGTATCTATCTATCTATATATATATACATATTTACACACACACAGTCAGGTCCATAAATATTGGGACATCGACACAATTCTAACATTTTTGGCTCCATGCACCACCACAATGGATCCCAAATGAAACGAACAAGACGTGCTCTAGCTGCAGACTGTCAGCTTTTATTTGAGGGTATTTACATCCAAATCAGGTGAACGGTGTAGGAATTACAACAGTTTGCAAATGTGCCCTCCACTTCTTAAGGGACCAAAAGTAATGGGACAGAATAAGAACCATAAATAAAACATTCATTTTTTAATACTTGGTTGCAAATCCTTTGCAGTCAATCACAGCCTGAAGTCTGGAACACATAGACATCACCAGACGCCGGGTTTCATCCCTGGTGATGCTCTGCCAGGCCTCTACTGCAACAGTCTTCAGTAGGGATGGGTACCGGTGTCCGGTGCCATGATGGCACCGGTTCTGACATAAACGGTAGTAACCAGACCGAAAAGCAGCGCACATTTCGGTGCTTTATTTCAGTGCTTTTTTTTCCTGAGCTGTGATACACTTTTGATTCTAGCCAATCATTTTACGTTTCTGAGGATAGTAGGCGGGGCCAGGTACGTACGTTCTTTTAGAGCAGAGCTACAGATTAAAAATGCCCAAGACGAAGCGGTCAAAAGTCTGGCTGTACTTCACAGCAAAAGATGCAAACTCAGCAGCCTGCAACAAGTGCTTTAAGCTGATACTGTGATACTGTCAAAGGAGGTAACACCTCGAATCCGATGAAACACCTGGCGACGCACCCTAGCGTTTTTTTAAAAGCCGAGAAATGCGCCGTGTTTGATAGCTTGCTGCGAGACCTCACACCGAGCACATCTACTGCAGGTGTGGTGCCTGTTATCGGACCTGGAGTTAGCAACATCCCCCAAAAACTCGAAGAGTAGAGTCCTGGCCCCTAGCCCTGCCAGTGTAGCAGAAATGATGACGGATGATGATGGCAGCAGCAGCCGTTCTTCTCTGCGTGAGTAGCTTAATGTTGTTCGTGTGTAATTCACGTTGAGTAGGCTAACCACGTTATTAAATTAATGCATGTAAGGTGAACTAGCAAACATCATCATAGTTACATGCGGCTGT
>NC_086229.1:68730933-68795933 GCF_036321145.2 Pelmatolapia mariae
TGAGCTTAAAGAAAAAGCATAAGTGAATCCACACAGGAGAGACACCATACAAGTGCAGACTGTGACAAAAGCTTCTCACAATCAGGTCATCGTAACAAACATGAACGTACACACATGGAAGTGAACTTCAGCTGTGACCAGTGTGACAAGAGCTTCAGGAATGTCAGTTCATACTCCGAACACAAATAATCCCACGCTGTAAATAAACTGTTTCACTGTTACCAATGTGCAAAAACATTCACCTCATTATATGCTCTGTCTGTCTGTCATCAGCCTGATCATGCAGGACTGAAATCACTGGATCACAATGAATCTGAAGAGAGAGAAAGATCCTCTTCTGGTTTCAGGGTCGGACTTAAAAACCTTGAGATCAGGCTCCACAGAGTTCAGCTGGAATCTCCTGTAAAGAGTGTCAGCTGATGTCACACTTGGATCTGATGAGGTAGCTCTGATTTCTGGATCTGCAGTGAATAATTCTGAATGTTACATTTAGGAAGCTGCATGTATAGATATGTATATCAAGGTTTTTTTTTTCTTTTGAGGGATTTTAATTCTCTAAAATGTTATCCCTGTTACATTTTAGTCTTTGTTTCCTTAGGACACAGTTGTGTTTAGTAGTTGTACTTGTTACTGTATTATTAAAGTTATAGGAATGTCTTTTTTACCAAACTAATAATGTATCAGAATTGCAGATATGGATATATATTTCAATTTCTTTCATTTGAACTTTCTTAGTGTTTCCAAAATTAACTTCTTTTTAAAAATGTATTCATTTAATGTGTTACCTCAGTTAAATTTCAATTCTTCATTCATATTTAATCTTTTGCTGTTGTAAAATCTTCTCTTAAATCATTTTCTCCCAAAACTGCAAATATTTTCACAGCAGTTGCTCTTAAAACCTCCAAAATGAACTAAATCTGTCCACCAGCTTTGAAACAACACCTGCTGTGACTTTATGTCCTGAAAAAAGAAACTCAAGCTAAACTGGTTTTGGGCTGTACTTCCATATAATACCAGTTTGTACCAGAAGATGAACCAGTGAGTCAGTGTACGGTAACCTTTATTTAATTGGGCAAAGAACACAATCTTATTCACATTGGCAGCAAAGAAATGGTGAAAGTTAAAAACAGCAGCACACATCAGGACCATTTTAAAGATCACAGGTGACTACTTTTACTTAATTCAAATTCTGTTAAACCTCTATTTTTTGCTCCTCCTTTCACTTTAGTGTATTTAGTCCTTGAAGTCCATGTTATTTTTTAATGAATTTTGATCCACATGTTTGCAGCTGTTTTCTTGTTGATTTGAAGTTTGTATTATGAAATCCTGATAATGTTAAAGCGTTAGTTATATTTGATGAAGTCTGTGTAGAGTTTATCTTATTAAACAGTTTGGTGTGAAAAATAAAGAAATGGTCTCAGAACAAGTAGTTTGAGCCATGATTTCAAATTCAAACTAATTTAACTGTTTTCAGTGGTACATGTGGAGGTTTATCAGAGGAGGCGACTTGGCTGTTCTCCACTCACACTGAACAAGGATCCTGCAGCTCATTAAAAACTCTAAAATGATCTTCAAGGATAATATGTTTGATTTTTCTTAAAAAAGTGCTGTTGGCATGAAGTTTTCAGACAGTGTGTTTAAGAGTCATTGTGGTTAACATCTCACACATTCCAATAAAGCAGATGTTTTTGCATTGCAACAGCGGTTTGCAGTTGCAATGCAGGATCGTGCTGCTGCTCGTCTACAGGACTCTCATGGAGCACCACTTTGAAACTTTGTAACTCTCTCTCTGCAAAATACAATATATAAAGACCAATGCTGGGCAATTAATTATATAGTTACTTCTTCAAAAAAGTTACTGAGTATTGCAAACAAAGATTTTTGCAGCTGTTTACCTACAAATGCTGCTAAGGCATTTTTTAAATAAACATTTCAAACTATTTACAGAACAATCAGCTGTTCTGCATCAAATCTGATGCCACATATTTGTGCCTCTCCAAAAAATAATTTCTGTCCACTATGAGATAAAGGAGAACATCAAAATCAATCAATCTTTATTTATAAAGCACTTCATAAAAAAAATGTAGCACAAAGTGCTTTACATGGTTAAAAGCAGTCCACCCCATCCCAACCTCCCACTCACTCCCCACTCTCTCATTAGCATAGACGATCATGAATACACACATACACACATCCCCCCCCCCCCCCCCCCCACACACACACACACACGCACACACACACTTAAAGAGTAAAATTGGGCTGGGTACGCATTAGCCAAGTGAGGAAACACTATCACAGGGAGCCGTCTGCACCGGGAGCCGGTCACAGACCGCAGCCTCCAGGCTGGGCACACAGCAGGAGGGAGGCAAAGAAGCCCCCCAGCCAGGCTGAGAGGACCCACAGAGCCCCAGCAGCCACGGTTGATCACAGCCCCGGTGCAGAGAGCCTCCTCTGAGGAAACACTGGAGATATGACTGTAACAAACCCACAGCGGACCCGCGTGCATGTTCATGCTTTGCAGCATTCTTTATTTCAACTCAATTCAATTCAATTCAATTCAATCTATATTGGCAGACTTCATGTCCATAAAAACAAGACAGAAACACACACACAACTCCCCTCCCCCCCCCCCCCCCAAACACAAGGTATAAACCTTAAATATATATATGTTTATAAATAAGTATATAAAGCATTTGTAAAAAATATAAAACCTTAATATACATAAAACACAATTACTTAAAATATATCAATAAATACACAAACACTTCAACCAGTGCTTTCTACTTTCTACAGTCCAACTTATATTACAAGTGGGCACCAAAAATCAAGGAACAAACTAACATTAACATTTATCTCCGGTCCTAACCCAAACCAAACAACAAATTTACAATCAGAATATACCACTCCACATAGTAACAAGGAGAAAAATAAAATAAAATAAATAAAACAAAAAATTATAATGGATCCTTTTTCAATGAACCCCAATTTCATTCACATTCTTCATATTGAGTTATCGTTTTAAGCATGTAACACTTTTTAAAACAATGTAAATTCATACAATTCTTTAAATTATAATGAAGAGAGTTCCACAATCGTATACCCCTAACCGTTGGACTCATTAATCTTTGTGTAGTCCTAGCTAACTGATGCTTAAAATAAAATTTCCTTCTGCTATCTTCTCCCCCTGAACACAATAAAAACACTCTTTGTAACTTAAAGGGCAAAATATTATTTTTAGCCTTAAACATAATTAATAGTGTCCGTAATTTCACTAAATCTCCTAATTTTAATAATTTCGATTTTATAAATAATTTATTTGTATGTTCTCTATATTTAACATTATGAATCATTCGTATCACTTTCTTCTGTAATAAGTTTAAAGGTTTAATAGTATTCTCATATGTGTTCCCCCAGATTTCAACACAATAACTAAAATATGAGAAAAACAATGAAAAATATAAAATGCGCATTGTTTTATAGTCTAATAAATCTCTTACATTTCCCAAAATATAAATGTTTTTAACCATCTTCTTTTTAATATACCAATATGTGATTTCCACGTCAAATTTTCATCTACTATTACACCCAAAAAACAAAATTCAGTAACTCTTTCAATCAATTCTCCATCAATGGACATAATGACTTCATCCTCCTTTACACGATTGCCAAATATCATGAATTTCGTTTTTGTCAAATTCAAGGATAATTTATTTACATCAAACCATATTTTTAATCTTAACATCTCAGAAGTCATAATTTCAACCAAATCTTTCAAATTCTCTCCAGAGCAATAAAAATTTGTGTCATCTGCAAATAAAACAGAATTTAAGCTTTTTGATACATCACAGATATCATTAATATATAAATTAAAAAGTTTAGGTCCCAAAATAGAACCTTGAGGAACGCCACATACAATCTTCAATCTTTCAGAGGTGTTACCGAGATAATGTACATATTGCGATCTATTTTCTAAATAACTCCTTAACCTATTCAATGCCACTCCTCTCACACCATAATTATACAATTTAGAAATCAAAATAGAATGTTGTAAGGTATCAAAAGCTTTCTTTAAATCAACAAATACCCCAACTGTATATTTATTATTATGGGTTGCAGATGAAATATCGTCAATGAAAGTCAACAATGCTAATGCCGTTGATCTATTTTTACGAAATCCAAATTGATTTTCATTTATTAGTTGATATTTTTCAATAAAACTATCAACTCTTTGCGCAAAAAGTTTTTCAAGCACTTTTGAAAGCTGTGACAAAAGAGACACTGGCCTATAATTGTTAAAACTATGCTTATCTCCTGATTTATATAAGGGTATCACTTTTGCCACTTTCATTCGATCAGGAAATACTCCTGATTGTAACGAAAGATTAAAAATATAGCACAGAGGAATACTTATGCAATCTAAAGTCTTTTTAATTACAACCATGTCTATACCATCACAGTCAGTTGATTTTTTATTTTTACAATTTTCTACAATTGCTACTATTTCTTTTATGGTAGTATCAGCCAAGAATATAGTATTAACCATTCTATTTTCTCCTTTCCAGGCTTCCTCATTATCTGGGTCGTCATTTTTTCTAATTAAATTTGCTAAAGTGGGTCCAACATTTACAAAAAATGAATTGAATTCATTTACTACTTCAGTCTTGTCTTCGACAACTTGATTATTCTTAATGAAATAATTGGGCCGATCTAAGGGTGTATTCTTGTTACCCAATACCTCCTTAAAAATATTCCAAATGCCCTTAATATTATTCTTGTTTTCCTGAAAAAGTTTATTATAATAGTCTTTCTTGGCTTTCCTCAATATTAATACCAACTTATTTTTATAAACTTTATATTTCATTTCCGCATTCTTAGTTCTCTGTGTTATATAATCCCTATATAAATTATTTTTCTTTTTACATGCATTTGCAAGACCCTTAGTTATCCAAGGTTTCATATTCTTATTCTTTTTCTTATACTTAAATGATACCAGTGGACAATGTTTATCATACAAGGCCAAGTAAGTATTTAAAAAAGCTCCATATGCAACGTTGACCTCATTAACATAGACTTCCTTCCAGTCCACTTCCATGAGTTCTTGTCTAAACTTATTAATTGCCTCGTTATTTCTTAACCTTCTATGACTCACGAAACCAACTTCTTCCTTTCTTTTCATATTTGAATCAAAAGTAAAAAAGACTAGTAGATGATCGCTTATATCATTTATGATGAGGCCACTCATAATATTACTCTCCAAACTATTAATGAAAATATGATCAATTAATGTTTCTGATTTATCCGTTATTCTACTCGGCTTCATAATTAAAGGATAAAATCCTTTACCAAGTAATAATTCAAAAAAATCTGACGCAGCCTTATCATTTGCCTCTTTACAAAGATCAATATTGTAATCACCACACAAACATAAAGTCTTATTTCCCTTAGCCTTACTCAATAAGTCTTCTACTGCCTCTGTAAATAACTCAATCTGTGACCCCGGTTTCCTATATATACATGTTACAATTATATTCCTTCTTCTTTCTATGTCCAATTCCACTGTCACAGACTCCATTAAATCGTCTATAACCACAGACATACATTCAACTTTTTTACATTTCAAATCACAATTAACAAAAAGTGCCACCCCTCCTGCCTTTTTCTTAATTCTATTTACAAAGTATAAATCGTACCCTTCGATACAAAAATGACAACCCCTCTTCTCATCTAACCACGTTTCAGACAGAGCAATTATTTGAAACCTGCCTCTCAAACTATACAGAAAATCTTTAATCGAAGCAAAACTTCTATAAAGTCTTCTGCAATTAATATGAATTAATGAAAATGTATTAACTATTTCAACCGTATCCCTGAATTGCTCCTCTGTATAATATTCACATGTGACATTAATTGTATTAAGCACATTCCTTTCAGGGTCAATACCTACTTCAAAATCATATAGTTTATGATCTGAGTCATCGGGCATTATACATAATTATTCTAAAACTATCTATTAACCTCAAAAAAGAAAGGAATCCTTAACAATTGCACATTCATTTATCGACATATTTTAAAGTCCGTTGATCTTGTTTTCTTCCATGTCCAATTTACAATTTCCTTTTGTCCTTTTCCACCCGAAGTAGCATCTGTTCTTGTAAAGGATGAACTAATTGTTTTTAGGCTCATAGCCATGATTGGTCGTAACCGTTTGCCTACCTTGATAATGTTATCTCGAATAAATGTCCAATTCCTCAAGATCCTTAATCGTTATAACCTTGGCTTCTTCTGGCGTTCCATTCAGTTTAATCATCACTTTACAGTTCCTGGTCCAGGTTGCTTGAATCTTTTTCTCCTTCCGTAAAATGCGAGCTTGTCTAGCAATATCTGCATTTCTTTTTGTAAGATGTTCATTCAAATATACTCCACTTCCTTTCAAAAGGCTAGACCGCCTCAGCAAGTCAACTTTGTGTTTACGGTTTACAAATCTCATTACAATTGCTGGAGGAGCCTTAGTGTGCCTTCTAGGAAGGGTATAGCATGCAGATATATTATTACTATGCAGGGGAAGTTTTTTATTCGAAAAGAATTCCACAACCTGCCGTTCCAACGTCTGTAGCTCCTCCATCGGGGGCTCGTCTTCTCCTCTTTTTGCACCGGTCCCAGACTCGGCGACTCTCGCATAACTCCTGTGTTTAGTTTCCAGACCCGTAATAATCACTTCCTCAAGTCGAGCCTGCTGTTCTAGATCGTCCACCTTCCTTTCCAAAAACTGGATTGTCTTATCTTTCTCCTTAATCAGGTTTTTTAGTTCTTTGATTTGGTCCATCATCGACATTAATATTCCTTGTTGCTTATTTACTTTTTCAATTTCCGACATCAGCGAGTTAAGTGAATGTTTAATCTCCTCCAGATCTTCTTCGACTTTCTTCATCTTTGCCATTTTGTCTCTTATAAATGTCAATCTTAGTTTATTTATTTGCCCAAACAAGGTCTATAACTGAAATTGTTTTGGAGTTTTAACACCAAACATCACAACACCACCGCGAGGACGCCAATCCGGCTGTGATCACGCCCGCCATCTTAGGAGCGATCATCAACATATAGATTAAATAAAATTTATTTACAGGCAAACACACACAGATCTGCAGCTCTCTCCTGCTGCCAGCTCAACATCACCGACACCACAGGACCCAGTACAGTATTTAATTCGGCGGGGCGTGATTGCGGATGCCGTGCAGGTGCGTCTGCCTCCTCTGCACGGCACCGCAGGCCACGCCCCGCCACATACCCCCATCGCCCGACTGAGGCCGGGGAGCCATCTGGCCGGACCGTTGGCGCCCCCGGGCCCTGGCCAAGCGACAGGGAGTTATGAGTTCAGGTGGCCGCCCGCGAACCCAGCGGCACCGGCGAAGCTGGTCTGGAGGTCGGCCGCATGGCAGGTGGACGCGGCGCGGTCGGCACGGTCGTGTGCCCCGGCTCGCAGGCAGCTGGGCAAGTGTCCGGCGGGCACCGGCCTCTGGTGGAGGTGGGGCCGCTCTGCTCAGCCCGCCAACCTCGGGCGCCGCCTCCGTCGCTGTCTCCCCCGGCTGGAGCGGCTCCTCGGGCGCCGCCTCCGCCGCTCTCTCTCCCGGCTGGAGCGGCTCGTCGCGTGCCGCCTCCACCTCCGCCCCTCCCGGCTGGAGCGGCTCGTCGCGCTCCACCTCCGCCCCTCCCGGCTGGAGCGGCTTGTTGCACGCCGCCTCCGCCGCTGCCGGCTCCTCGGCTTTCTTCCGGGGCGCAGGCACGGGCACCGGCCCCCGCCGAGCCCCAGCGGCTCCCACGCGCGGGGTGGGACCAGGCGCTGTAGCAGGCTGCGTGCTGGCTGGTCGCACCCTTGGGGCCAGCACAGGCGCTGGAACATTCCAGACGTCGGCCACTCCCATGAATTCAAGGGATGCCGGTGGGGGTGGCGGTGGTGTCGGCCAGGACTGGATCTGAGCCGCCAGACTCGCGATCCTTTGTGCGCGACGCTCAACCCGGTCCTCCAGCTCTTCCTGCCAGCGCCTCAACACTGCCGTCTGCTCCTGCTGTGCGGCCACCATCTCGGCCACCATTTGGGTCAGCTCCTTCCCCGGCTGGCCCAGTTGCGGGTCTGCTGTGTCCCCATCCTGGGTTTCGGCACCACTGTAACAAACCCACAGCGGACCCGCGTGCATGTTCATGCTTTGCAGCATTCTTTATTTATAGGCAAACACACACAGAGCTGCAGCTCTCTCCTGCTGCCAGCTCAACATCACCAACACCGACACCACAGGACCCAGTACAGTATTTAATTCGGCGGGGCGTGATTGCGGATGCCGTGCAGGTGCGTCCGCCTCCTCTGCACGGCACCGCAGGCCACGCCCCGCCACAATGACCTAATAAGAATATAAACAGGATAAAGAGATAAAATAAATAAGAATGGGATACAATATAAATATAAATAGAGTAAGAAGATAAAAAATGAATAAGAATAAAATCAATAAATATTAGGTAAAGCCTAAATTAATAATATAAATAGAATAACAGCATAGAATAAATTAGCATAAAATAAATAAACGTTAGGTGAATGCTAAATTAAAAAGATGGGTCTTGAGCCTGTTCTTAAAAACATATACGTTCTCTGCGGCCCTGAGCTCCTCCGGCAGGCTGTTCCATAGTCGAGGACCATACCACTGAAAAGCTGCCTCTCCGTGAGTATGTGTCCTGACTTTAGGGACAATCAAAAGGCCAGCACCAGAGGACCTCATGGTCGCGAGGGTTCATATGGTAAAAGCAGATCTGAAAGATAAGAAGGCCCAAGACGATTAAGACATTTAAAAACCAATAAAAGAACTTTAAACTCGATCCTGAAACACACGGGGAGCCAGTGCAGCGATTCTAAAACCGGTGTAATGTGGGCCCGCCCTCTGGTCTTCGTCAGCACACGGGCTGCAGAGTTTTGTAAAAGTTGTAAGGGTGAAATATTCTTTTTGGGGAGACCAGAGAGCAGGGCATTACAGTAATCAATGCGACTGGTAATAAAAGCATGCATCAACATTTCAGTGTTGGCCTGAGAGAGAATAGGGCGGACTCTGGCTATGCTGGCATTAGGTATTTTCTGTTCTGTAGTTTGCCCTCTAGTGGTTGTTTTTGTGTATTTTTTTACTCTGCAAGATCTAGCCAGAGGCAGTTTCATCTCTGTTAATCTGTTGCCATCCATGCCTTCACAAGTTGATAAACGGCATCATCTGTAAGTAATATTGTTTGTTATCACTGGGACGACTTGTGTGCATTATTATTTGTTGTGAAGGCGTGACATAGTTTGTAGTTTGAATTTAATTTGAATGCATGTATAACCTAAGCTAGTAAGGTTAAGCTAGCTCATATGCCATGTGGTTTCTTTAACATTTTGATCATGAGCGTGATTTCATTTGATGTTTTATTCGGGCACTCACTAAACAGATGAATATTGTGCTCATATTTTTGAATATGTGGTGTTATATTTTATATTGATGCAACATTTTTATTGGTTTATTTCTGGTTTTGTCAACAGTTTCACACTTTTTCCTTATTAAATAATCTAACTCAACAACGTAGCTTGCCATCACCAGTGTGTGAATGTGTGTGTGAATGGGTGGATGACTGGATATGTAAAGCGCTTTGGGGTCCTTAGGGACTAGTAAAGCGCTATATAAATACAGGCCATTTACCATTTATTTAACACATCGGCCTGTTCCTAGGATTTTGATTAGGAGAGTGTTTAGCTGTCTGTATAGCTGAGTCTACGTTCATGAGGACAACACTTAGTGAGGACAGAACACTGGCTATATTTTTTAGATGATAAAATCCAATTTTGGTTACATGTTTAATATGTGGGATAAAACCAAGCTCAGAGTCAAAAATAACACCCAGGTTTTTCACTTGTAGTGAAGGGCATAGTGAAAATGCCTGTAATTTAGAAAAGAGTTTCTCTCTCTGAGCCTCAGGACCGATGATTAAAACTTCAGTTTTGTCCTGGTTAAGCTGTAAAAAGTTTTCTGCCATCCAAAATTTTATATCTAGAATACAGTTAAAAAGGGCATCCATTGGTCTGGTGTCATGAGGAGACACGGAGATGTACAGCTGAGTGTCATCAGCGTAACTGTGGAAGTTCACTCCATGCCTCCTGATGACACTGCCAAGAGGGAGCATATACAAATTAAAAAGTACAGGGCCTAAAACCAACCCTTGAGGCACACCACATGTCATTTTATGGATCTTAGAGGAGCATGTATCCATACTTACCATAAAAGTTCTGTCTGAGAGATAGGAAGTTAACCAGTTGTGTACAGCACCAGAGAGGCCCACCATGTGTTTCAATCTGTTTAAAAGAATAGCGTGGTCTACTGTATCAAAGGCTGCGCTTAGATCCAGTAGCACCAGGACTGAGAGCTTTTCGGAGTCCCAGTTAAATCTAAGATCATTTAAAACCTTTAGGAGAGCAGTCTCTGTGCTGTGGTTCACCCGAAATCCAGACTGAAATATCTCTAGGATCTGCTTATCATTCAGAAAATCATTAATCTGAGTAAAAACAAGTTTTTCTAAAATTTTACTTAAAAATTGTAAGTTGGATACAGGTCTGTAGTTATTAAAATCATTACAATCCAAATTGCTCTTCTTCAGAAGGGGCCTCACCACCGTCATTTTAAAGGCAGCAGGGAAGACACCCGACTGAAGAGAGCAATTCATCATGTATAAAAGCTCCGCTTCAAAAAATCCATAAAGTGTTTTAAAAAGTGAAGAGGGGATTGGATCTAAAAGACATGTGGTGGGTCTCACTGTGGAGAAAACTTTCCTAAGGTTCTCAGCATTAACCAGGACAAAGCTGTCCAGTGTCTCCTCAGGTACAATCGAGCCCTCAGATGTGTTTAAAATCATATCACAAGAAGATAAAATATCACATCTGATGGTGTTGATTTTTCCCCTGAAGTGGTCTGCAAACTGCTCACAGAGTGAGTCTGTGGGGGTTCTTTGGGAGCTGTTAAAATCAGGGTTAAATAATTGATCTATGGTAGAAAATAGGACCTTGGGATCATTTTTGTTAATACTGATTATTTTGGCGAAGTATGAATTTCTTGAATTCCTTAGTGTATTATTGTAAATTTTAAGTTGCTCGCAAAGTATTTGATAGTTGATTTCATTTTTATTTTTCCTCCATCTCCTTTCTGCTGCCCTGCAATTTCTTTTGAGTGTTTTGACTTCTATGTTTCTCCAGGGTGATACACGTTTTACGTTAATCTTTTTGGTGGTGAGTGGAGCAACGGAGTCAAGGCTTTTCTTCAGTTTGCTGTTAAAATGATTAAAAATAAAATCACAGGGTGCAGGTAAAATCACAGGGGGGCATTCGTCTAAAACCCTGGTAAAATTTGCAGCCACTTCAGAGGTTAGATAGCGCCTCCTCACAGTTCGCACCGAGGTCTCCCGCTCAATAAAACCGGTGATGTTAAAAAACACACAGTAGTGGTCAGAGACAGCCAAGTCAACAACAGAGGACACACTGGTGGACAGCCCATGGGTGATGACCAGGTCCAGAGTGTGTCCTTTGTTGTGAGTCGGCTGCATGACGTGCTGGGTAAAATCCATACAGTGAAGAATGTTTAAGAATTCTTTTGATGCAGGGTCAGAAGGATTATCTATGTGCAGATTAAAATCACCGGTTAAAATGATCATATTATATTTTGAATGTATGTTTGTTAAAAATTCTGAGAATTCCTTGATAAAAGCAGCACTGTCTTTAGGTGGTCGATAAATTGTGACAGCTAAAACTGGAGGGCTGCTAAAAACAATAGCGTGGAATTCGAAAGTGGTAAAATGATAAAATAAAACTTGTTTGGTGGTGAGTGTGTTGTTGGTTAAAGATGCAGTCCCACCACCTCTCTTACCACTTCTAATAGAAAAAGATAAATTAAAATTTGGTGGGGAGGCCTTAGTGAGAACAACTGGTGCATCCGAACCCAGCCATGTTTCAGTTAAAAGTAAACAGTCAAGTTTATTATCTAAAATTAAATCATTAATAATAAAAGACTTGTTCAACAGAGAGCGGACATTTAAAAGTGCCATACTGATTGAGACTGGTGAATTTTTGACAGTAGAGTTCAATGAATGCTGACATTTTTGAAGAGGCCGGAGGTTATTAATGTTTTTGGAGTTAAAGCCTGATACCTGCAGGTCTGACAACAGGAGATGTATCGCTCCTGTGACATTTAGCAGTCGCGTCATTGTTCTGACACGCACAACAAAACTATTGACTACACTACACACTAGCTACACAAGATTTGCGTTAAACATCGCAAATCTCTCACATCTCAAAACACTGCCGTCACTCCTAAAATTTCCTCTTCTTAACAACTTCGCATGGGACCCAACCTAACCTTAACAGTAGCAAACCAAGTCTCCCCTCGCCAGTCACATCAGAAGTAGTTCACTAGCAGCAGGGTGAGGCACTCGCTACGTCTGGTGTTATGGCACCCCACACTAAACGTGGGGCAGTTGCTAAGCTAATCGGTAAGAAAGCTCTCATACATTGCAATTTGAATGGCTTAGCAGTGAAAGCACTACTTGACACATGTGCTCAAGTTTGCATCATAAGTAAACATTGGAAAGACCTCTGTCTGAAATCATCGAGGAAACTGATGAGTTGAAAGTTTGCGCAGTCAACGGGGAAACCATATCATTTGATGGCTGGGTACCCATCATGATCAACTTACCGGGGGGAGAAGACCCCATCTTCTCCATCAGTACTCCGGTCCTCGTCAGTACCTTGCCTATGGACAAACCATTGATCGGTTTCAATGTCTTGGAACAGATCATTGAGGGGCAACTAGAGCAGTTGATACCTACTCTTGTTACCTTGCTGTGTAATGCCATCTGTCTTCCCCCTGAGAAAGGTGAGGTGGTCGTAAGCTTCATCCAGACAGTAGAGCCAAACATTACACAAGGGTACTTGAGGACAGTTGAAAGGGATGTGATTATCCCTGCTGAACAGGTCTCCTGGTTAAAGTGCCGGGTTCCATCAGCCATGAATCTGCTTGATTGTTTAGTGCTGTTTGAGGTTGATGAGGGTAACCAGGCCCTAGAGCAGTTCGATGTCTTTACGGGGTTAGTTGAAATACATAATCCTAAGCCGTACATCACCATTGCTCTGAGTAATGACACCAAACATGATATCACCTTGACAAGGAAGACGGCCCTGGGCACCTTACAGCCGGTTGAACGTATTGTGGAGGTCGAGGCCTCAAACGAGTGCCCACCTGCAATAACAGTTCGTGAGATAACGGTGGAGTCAGCTGGACCTCTCCCAATGTCGTGGTATCCGCCAGTGAATCTTGATCATTTGGAGGAGGAGCAAAAAGAGATTGTCCAGAGAATGTTGTTTGATGAGTGCAGGGTCTTTGCGTTGGATGGGAACGACATTGGTTGTAATCCTGATCTGAAAATGGTGATAAACCTAAAGAATGACATACCAGTGCACTTCCATACCTAAGCTGCTGCTACGGGAGGTTAAAGAGTTCGTGCAAGACCTCCTGATGAAAGGATGAATACCATACCATACCATACCACCTTTATTTATAAAGCACTTTAACATAAAACCAGAGTTTACAAAGTGTTGTACATGCAAATAGCATAAGTAAAGTAAAGTAAATTAAAAATAAGATAAAATAAACAACTTTGAAGCAGCTAGAGCAAAAGCACGATCACCATTAAATTTACACTTCGTTTTCGGTACCTGAAGGAGCTGCTGATTGGCGGACCTAAGGGAATGGGCAGGTGTATATGGTTGTAGTAGCTCCGAGAGGTCTCTTATTTGTTTTTAAATCTCTTAAAAACAAATAAGTAGTGGCCTCAGAATCACCACCAAAAACCATCACTTGTGTTTTCTGCGTAAAATGACTCTTTAAAATGTAAAGAGTTCAAAACCATCCAGGCCCTTATTTCATCAAGGCATCTGAGCAGAGGGTCTACTGAGAAGCCATTTATCTTTTCAAGTGGGAAATAAGTCTGGGAGTCATCAGCATAACAGTGGAAAGAAATCCCATGATTCCTGAAAATAGACCCAAGGGGTAGGTGATATCGGAAGAAAAGAAGCGGGCCTAAAACTGAACCCGGTGGGACCCCACATTGAAGAGAAGCAGCAGAGGATACAAACTTTCACAGAGTTTCACAGAGAAAGTTCACTCTGATAGTAAGATTCAAGTCCTCTTATGCTGCTCCCATCAGGTGCGTGCGAAAAAAAGACGGTTCACTCCTTTGCATAGACTATAGTCTATTGAACCAGAAAATGGTTCCAGACTGACACCCAGTACCTTGGATACACGACCTGCTTGACACCGTAGGGGAATACTCCTGGTTCAGCATTCTTGATCAAGGCATGGCTTATGTTACGAAACAGTTTCACCCCGGTTCTTTTTATTCCTCGGGCATCCAGAGACGGCACCGGACTCAGTAGTCATAACCAGTGATGGGAATAACGGCGTTACTAACGGCGTTACTTTTTTCAGTAACGAGTAATCTAACTAATTACTATTCCTATCGTTACAACGCCGTTACAGTTACTAACAAGAAAACACGGTCCGTTACTATTTTTCAACAAACAGACGGTTGAAGCTGTGTTCAGCTTACCGCATCTTATATCAGTTGCACGGAAGTAGCTGTAAGTAATCTGGACGCTACAGCTTTAAGCAGCTGTGCGCTCCCGCGGACGGTAATCACGATCACTGTCTAACACAACACCTGGAGCTAAGGGGGCAAAACAATCACATGAATGCTGCTTGTTTGACTGAGGAAGAATAAAGAAGTCGTGGTAAGCCAATCACACAACCACTTAAAGACAAAGCAACAAGTTTTTAAATTGTGTTGATAGGCCACGTAAAACCAGAGTCATGATAAACAATATATACGCGTGTTTTTCCTCAATAGTTTCGTCATGTTAGCGCTAGCACTGACACATTGATTGCAGCTCTCTCACTCTAGATCGTCTGTTAGGTTGATCTAGAGTGACCTAAAAAAAAAAAACGGGAAGTTTTAAGATTGACGGCGAGAGAGAGAGAGAGAGCAGGAAAGAGAGAGCGAGTTTTGAGATGTGGGAGATTTGTGACGTTTAGCGTGTTTGGGGTGTGTAGTTAATGTGTTGTCTTGTGTAGTTAGTGTGTAGTGTTGTGGATAGTTTTGTGTTGTGTGTCAGAACAATGAGGCGACTGCTGCCTCCAGGTAGAAACAGGAGTGATACACCTGCTGCTGTCAGACCTGCAGGTATCAGGCTGTGATGTTCTCCTTTATAGTGGACAGAAATAATTTTTTTGGAGTGGCACAAATAATTTGTGTGGCATCTTAACAGCTGATTGTTCTGTAAATAGTTTGAAATGGTTATTTTAAAAAGGGTAAAAGGTAAATGGCTGCAAATAACTTTGTTGTTTGCAAAACTTGTGCATAGGATTTTAAAATTAACAATTTATATTTGCATTTAAAGTTATGAAATATGATTCATTAAACATGTTTGTGGTTGTTACAGTAAAAAAGAATTAACTTTTTCTACTCTGATTTTATGGTTTTTGTCTTATTTTAGATCAATTGTGTTAATACAGTATGTCAAAGGTAAAATGTGGAGGGAAAATCAAAAGTAGTAAAAAATGGCTAATTATACCCTGGACCCCAGAGGGTTAAACGTTTTTTTTTTAAAGTAACGCAATAGTTACTTTTCAAGTAATTAATTACTTTTAGAATATTGTAACTCAGTTACTAACTCAGTTACTTTTTTGAAGAAGTAACTAGTAACTATAATTGAATTACTTTTTCAAAGTAACTTGCCCAACACTGGTCATGACACAAAAGAAAACATACAAAACAGAGTTAACAGATTACAAGCACTGAGACCCCCACTCTGCATCCACTGGGCCTGTACAGAATGGTGTACGTCAGTTTAATGCTGGGTGGTGCTGCAATAGTAACTATCCTCGGTCAGAAGGAGAGGCTGACATCCAGGGATTAGATTGCCAAAGGTGGAGTTTATTGGTGGTCAGATGGATGGTACAGGGAGTTATGGCATACAGTAGGAGGATGTGGAGGGGTGATATGGTGTGGTTTCTATGATTAAGAACAGGGTATGCATTACAACATGAATACAGATTAAAGATTAAGAAAACTTGCAACAAATTCCTCCACTACAAATCAGTCTGATACCACTTCTTACAGGGTTCACGTTTACTAAGGCACTACCCAGAAGGTGCCACAAGAGGGCACTCCAACGCAAGAGATGACCTATTTACACTGATGCACTTAGTAAACAGTCAGCCCCCTACTTAGCCACTACGTAATACAGTGATATTACAGTATACAAATTCACATAAATTGGCAGAGGGAACACACAAAGCTGTAACAAGCCCAAAACAATCAAGTAACTGGGCTGCCATAGCTATCGCTAACTAGCACATATGCTAAAGGTAACTAAAACCAATACACACAAGTAGCAGTGTAAACATCTTAAGCATGGAACATTAACTCACGTTTATGTGACGCACACCATCCCCAACAAATACAGGATGGGCTATTTGCTTTGCTTCCCAGCAGCTCTCTCCACAATCGTTAGCCCAGGAACGAACGAAGACCATCTAGCTCAGAAGTCCCATGAATCCCATCACTGCCCAGAGGCTGCTGGGTAATGTAGTTCACACTAACACAGGCTTTTCTACAGGGCCATTGGCCTCTTGTTGTCTTTCATTTACAGATAAGCATGTGGAGAGTCTCCTGCAAACCTACTTCTAAGTTATAACAATTATGAACTTTTATTAAAAGGTACAAGCATCAGCATCAGCATCCCCCCAACTGCAGCTTCCTGTCTCCTTTTATGACAGCAGACCCCCAGTGTCCATAAATTCCTATCCCTCTACACAATTACACACACTCTCAGGCCTACAGCTAAGCCAAAGTAAAACACACAGACAAATCCTTCCCTATTCCTCTGATCTACAACTGGACCCTCTCATCTAAGCAAATTTAACACATTGTATTCTAATAATTGTTTTCTTGTACTCACAAATGCCAGTACTTTCTTACAGTTTGTGGAGAGGTAACAGAAACACATTCACTCAGATTCATTTTCACTTCTCCTGAAACTAAAGTGAAGTGCTCTGTTTATATCACCAGCAATGAAACCTGACTGAATGCCATCAGTAAGTAGTTAGTGAGTAACGCTTATTCATAAAGAGCCTTTCACAGACAAGCGGTCCAAACACACTTTACATTAAATAAATGGAAATAAATAAAATGCCATAAACACAGTAAAAACCCCAACTTCAGCTACAGAATAAAATTACATATGTCAGTATTTTTTTATGTTGTCAAACAAAAGTGATTTTTCTTTGTTTGTTCTCTGCCATAACCTTTGTGACACTGAGACCAGAAATCTCCATGCACACTCTTAACTGAGCATTACAGCCTATATATAGAGCGCCAATGACTCTTACAAATAAGTGCAGAATGATCTTAAACATAAAGTCAAATGGATCATAGTACTAATGCTAAATCTTTTATCCAGGCGTGGGATTTCTCTTGTGGAAATGTGCACATTATTTTTTCCTTTCTATTGGTAGGTGGCACAGTGCACGTGTGGCAAGTAAGCAAGCTAGAAGACTGGCAATCTTGCTGGGTATCCAGTTACGGAAGCAACACCTTAACAAGAGAATTCTGAGTAAAACCAAAGTTACTTTCCCTAGTAACTAGTTACTCTAAAAGTAAGTAACTTGAAGTAACTGAGCGACTTTTGATATAAGTAACTAGTAATGTAACTAAGTTACTAATTTAAAGTAACTTACCCAACACTGGTATACAGCTACAAAGCTTTTTGTTCAGTGTATACAAACAGCTGTAGCTACATAAAGGCAGCTGTTGTAAAAATGTGTTTGCTGCTAACTGAAGATAAAAATAGAAAATCACAGAATAAAGTTGCATCTAAAATTCTATATTATTTACTATTTATTACCGAAGAAAATAAATGCTGTTAATGTAACCACTAAGACTGGTGGATCTAAATTTTTACCACAAAGTCCGCTCACAGACAAGAATAAGGGGAGTGAGTGGGTCAGCGCTCAGGGCACAGAGACTAAGTTGGCCTTAAACACACCATTTATTTCCATGGACACAGACACAGACAGAATTACAAATACAGTTTAAAATCCCCTATACAATAAAAAGAGTTTTCTCAATACGCCAAAAAACCTGCCGGCAGAAATAACTATACACTATCAAAAGTAAAGCTAAACAAATGTTTCCATATGCTAAAATTTCCCCCACAGTCCCATAATCCCACAGTCCAGCGACACGTGGGCAAATGTTCCTTATCTGAAACAGGAGAGGGATGGAAACCACGGCGGCCAAAACAACAAGGAGGGGGCTCCTGTCGCAGACCTGTCTCCTCCTGACAGCGCGTCATGGCGCAGTCCCGCCCCATTCCACACCTGAACACGGCCTCCCTCGTAGCATCGCCAGATGCAGGCAGAGGGACACCCCTGCCCTGCTGTGGATTGCGGGCATCGCCTCCCACTGTCACTGTTCCTGCCGTCAGGTCTGGATCGCCGTGTTCTGCTGGCCGGTCCGTCGGTGAACGACTCGTGGCAGCCCACAGTCGGGCAGCAGGTCCTTCGACACATATGCTGGCTTGGACGCGTTTCTTTTCCTCCTGCTCACCTTTCGTGCGTAGTCCTTCCCGTCTCTGCGCCCACTATTCCTCTTAGCAGGTCAGTTTGGCGGCTGATAGGCCGCCTCGGGGAACGCCCCCGCCTCCACAGATGCCTACAATAGTCCGCTTAGTCCACAGTGGATTAAAAGAATATTGTGCAACAATACTAAAAGACACAATGTAAATATCACAATAAATCATGCAAATAAAATCAACACTATGTACCAATACACAGTATGATAAAACAAAAAGAAAACCCCACAAATTTCCACTGTGTGACATTAAAAACAAAACAAAAACAAAGTAGACCCTCCTACTCATCCTGCACAGGGGTCTAAAGGATCTTCCAGGAATTGTGACTCTATCTACTGGAGAATTGATTGATCCCTATCCCTGTCTGATGATTTCTAATCTGGATCTTAATTTGGTTCACAGCATAAGTTACCATGGCAATGCAAAGTGAAGAAAACACTCTGAAGTTACCTGAATAAACCTGAATGCTGCTTCATAGTACAGGCCTCTGGAGGATGTTAGGATATTAGCATTAATTAAATCCAACAGGACTAAAACCTCAAATGTCAAAGAAAATAAAGTAAATAATTGTGATTATAATTGTACTTTGACCTTTAAGCACTTTGCTCTCTTTTGTTTCCTTTTTCAGCTCAGAAAGTCATCACAGCTGATATTGGAGACAGTGTCATTCTGCCATGTCGAGTTACAAACAAGATCACAGCTGTAAAGTGGATCAAACACTACCTGGGAGAAAAAAATTGTCTTTTTGTACCAGGATAACAAAGTTGATTCAGATAACCAGCATTCATTTTATAAGAACTGGGCAGATCTGCAGGACAGACAGATGAAAGATGGAGACGTGTCTTTGATTCTGAAGGATGTGACGATCTATGATAATGGAACATACCACTGTCATGTTAAAGTAGCAGAAACAAACTCATGGAAATACATCAGCTACATCTATCTTTATGTTGTTCCTCCAGGTGAGTGAGTAGAGTTGAGTGTGTGTGTGATCAGAGGTGAAGCTGCTTCCTGGTTGTTGATGTGTGTTTGTTGTATGGATGAGCTGGTGGATGTCAGAGGTAGACAGATGTTTCTCCAGCTGTTGTCTTTGTGGCTGGTAGTCTAGAGTTGTAGAGCAGCATTGTTTGGGTAAGGTTAGAGCAGAAACAAAGACATTTATGAATCAGTCTCTTCTTCTCTTGCTCTCTAACTCGTCTGTAAACATGTGTGGGGAAACTCGATGGCTGTATCCCAATTCAGGTTCTGCAGCCTTAAAGTACGCAGCCTCAACGATCCTCAAGGGCCGTGTACTCAAAGACCGCTAAGGCCGGAAGTGCAAGGCTTGTGAAATGGGACGGTCTAGCCTCTGTCGCGCTGCCCAGGTTGCCTAGCAACCATAACACCAACCGCTGGAAACGTTTCATACAGCTTTGTTTGACAGAAATGAAGGAGAACATATTTTGTTCGTGTGTTTGTTTCTACACGAGCTTTGTGTGATTTAATAAGTATCTGAGGCTGAGACCACAGGACTGTAAAACATGATTGTTGGCCTTCATTTCTGTACTGAACAGTCATTTAAGATTAGCTAGTAAATAACAATTAGCTAATGTTGTTCATGAGACTAAAGTCAGTGTAAATATGATATGGCCAATATTATAGTTCTTATATTAATCATTATAAGTTATTACAGCAGTGAGTTTGAACTCTCAAATCAAATCACTTCTATTGTCACATCACATGTGCAGGTACACTGGTACAGCACATGTGAGTGAAATTCATGTGAGTGAACTCTGTGTCAAATACTGAGCTTCAGTAAAGATTCAAGTTGCAGTTATTTATATTTCCCATCACCTTAAATCTTCACTCAAAGACAAGTTTCTTTGACAGTGTATATGTATATGTATTATATATAAGAGACAAATATTGTTCCTTCAATATGTTGGCATTACTAAATTTGGCTCAATGCTTACATATATGTGTAAAAAGAAAATGTATGAGCTGTGAAAACTGTTTCTGATAAACAAAGAGTAGACTGATATATTAAATATCCCTTTATTGGGTGAGAAAATCAGACCATGTCATAACTGCTTTAAGTCATACAGAATAGATATCAGAGCCTTAAACAGACTGACTTCTGCTAAATGGGTCAAACTGGGCAGAAAGTATACAAACACATAACATCCTTATAGAAAGTACAAACATCGCTAATGGCAAATAACTTTGCCGACATGTGGCCAACAGTAATGTTTTAATGTTCCTCATTATTAAACATTTGCACATAAATAAGTGACATAATATTCAGTACTTACGTTTAACAGTTTACTCTTCACCGCTACACTTCTGCCGTCTGCGGCAAAATTATCCACAGTGACTGCCGCGCTATGAATTGTGGGATATTTTGGGCCACGAAGTCTACACCGCCACAGCCTTAAAATTCAGGGAAATGAAGGCTGCATTTGAGGGCCACAGTTCGAGCAGCCTTTGTCCACATGATGACTGATGGATGAGAGAGGTCCCACTTTTCTTCTTTTCTTTGATGTTCAGTCCTTCACACACAGACACACATGCGTGTAGGAGACACAAGTTTGTGTGGACCTCAGATCTGTAAATGTGATGTGACAGAGACACAGAAATTTAATGTGTGCCATGTGTTGTAGTTCCAGGAGTTAGTATACAATATTCTAAAGCTGTGTATTATTTTACTGACTGTTATTTCAGTGAATGTGCAAATCTGTGTAAATTGCAACACTTTATTGACATTTTAAGCATTTTTAGCTGTTTTTACTTAATCTTCTGCATTGGAAGATAAATGGATTCTGTTCTGTTCTTCACTCTTCACCTGACATGTCACTCCTGTTTCTCACCTGCAGGTCGATCAGGAGGACTGGGTGGATCTATTGGACTGATTGTAGGTGTGGTAGTTGCTGTTATGGTTGCTTCTCTTTGTTGTTGTTTCTGTTTCTGTACAGTCCTGAGAAATATTGTCACACGCTATCTTCAGACTAGAGCACAACCGCGAGTCATATGATCTAAACAGACAAAATTTAAGGTTGTACTTTTGTTTCCTTTGCCTGTGTGAAAGACACTGAGATCATCTTGTGGGTAATGTGATACAGTTTAATAAAAGAGTATGTCTGTATTGTTAGAAAACAATCAAATTGTTACATGCTTACATTACACAAAATGTCAGAGATCTGCACTGTCATGAACAAAAATTTAAACCTAATTTTTCATGATTTGTTGGATTAACCCACTGAGGTCTGAAATACAACCGGCCATTTTTGACTCCTTTTGAGTTTACGTTTGTATTTCACCCTCAAACTGTTTCATTTTATTTTTTCCTCTTGCCTTGTTTGGTATCTTTTCAGCTCTACTGAATTTAGTTGTTTGTTCACTGACATACTGGATTAGTATTACTGATCTGAAATCACACAAAGAACTTAAATCCTAGTAGTATTTTTTACTGTAAAAAAAACCCCACAAACATGTTGATTAAATTTTTATAACTTGAAATGCAAATATAAATTGTACATTTTGCAAACATATACAGCTATTTATCTAAAAATGCAGCCAATAGACCTGCCGTTTTTTTTTTTCATTTACTACAACCATTTAAAAATATTACTAAAACTAAAATGAGAGAACAATCAGGTGTCACAATACGATGCCCCACAAATGATGTGTGCCAGTAAAAAAAAAAAAAAAGTTTGTCCACCAAAAGACAGGAGAACAGCACAGGGATAAACCTGCAGGTCTGACAACAGGTGGTGTATCACTCCGCTGGTTTTCTACTTAGCGACAGTGTTTACACTGCAACAAGGGCGTAGATTTGGCATGGACGGAAGGGACAAGTCTCCACCAATATCCGACGGTTATTGAATTGTCCCCACCAATAATTTGATCTCTCTGAGTAAAGAAAAACAAACCCGATAGAAAGAAAAAACGATCTGTCAACATATCATTCACCCAGCGGTGCACAAAGAGTTAAATTACGTTCTCTACTGGAGTCCGACCTCGTGTGACAAATATGGCCAATGTGATTGGCTGTGCCTTTCAGGGAGCTCTGCTTAGTTTTAGCAGCGGCAAGCCTGCGCTGCAAGGAGGAGAGAAGGATGGCAGCAAAATGGAAGAACCTGGATATAAGAAAGTATTTTTCAAAGAAACCTGTAAGTCACTTAAAGTCATAAAATGTGTCCGTCATAATAACGTTACAGGCTATGCTACGCCATACATGCCAACCCTCCCGATTTTTCCGGGACAATCCCGAATTTCAGTGCCCCTCCTGAAAATCTCCCAGAGCCACCATTCTCCCCAATTTTTCCCGATTTTCCACCCGGACAACAAAATTGAAAAAGTATATCCCAGATTGCCTCAGCCAATTCCAGTTTCCAACAATGGCTACTACTACTGCAGCTACTTAGTTTTAATATTATTCTTATTACTCTTTCTGTTGTTGCAAAATAAACTTTAAACATGTTTTTAGGCGAGAATGTAGCTGTGTAAACTTCAAATATCTGAGCTGGTGTTGTGCCAAAAAGTGTTTCCGTGTGCTTTTTATGTGTAATATCATTACGTATGATACTAAATAGACTTCTGTGAACAGGTATTACAAAGGGATTATATATAAAATTAAAAAAATGTTTCTCAAGTATCTTTGTAACTGTGTTATTGTACTTACATTATAATCTATCAGCTCCCTTTTGTCCACTTAAAATATGTTTACAGAACTATTTTTGCATTTGTTGCAATTTCAGCTGTCCTCCTGGCCAGATTACTCTTAAGAGAGACATTTTTAAGTAAACAAGATTTTTTTTTAACCATAAATAAAGGATACATAAAAGTCACTGCCAAAAACTGATTGCGGCTTCTACCTTGTTACAGGAATGTTGTTTGTTGCTCAAGATGACTTGATATCATTCATGGGGATATATTTGACACATGTTTCAAATATTATAGACCAACAAGTTATTTATAGCAGTTTAAATACAATCAATCAGTTTTTGGCAGACAATCACTTTTTGTCACAACACCTGGTCCTCAGGTGGACGCAGCCTCTGAATTTGGACACCCCCGGCCTGTTTCTGTTTCTAATGACGGTGACATTTAACTTATTTTATCCGATAAATAAACATTGTAAAATTTAAGTTTTTTGTATATATCCCCCCAAACAGCCCTTTTGAATGTCTCCCTAATTCTGAGGTCTCAAGTATGGCAAGTATGTGCTAGGCTTTGGCCAACATCAGTCTAAAATTGTATGTAACCATGAATAACATTTTGCCATGTCCACCAGGAGAGACTGGACAGTATAGATGTAAAACAAATATGCCAGCCGTTCATCTCAGTTAATGAGAGGCGAAAACATGTGTTTGGCTCCTTCACATAGTGGACATTGAGTTGTTGTGTGGGACACCAGTAGTTCATGTCTGTTGCTGTAACAGTAGTTCATGTTTAGAATAAAACATCCCAGCTCACTGATTTGATCGGGGCAATAGTGCCTAAAATGTTGCATAATTTTGCTGAGAGATCTTTTACTTTGTGGTAATCTTAGATGAGTAGTTTTATTGACAAAAACTAGCAGGTCATTCAGTGTTGCCTAAGTGTTAATGCATAAGAAATGTTGGTGTACTATAACTGAACTAATGTTGTTAAGTCCTTAAAGTCACATTCTTTTATTGTCATGAATGTATTTGAAGCTATTTTTATTTTTGTGTGATACCTGATTTATATGTTATATGGCTGAAGTAAACTAAAGTCTAAAATACTTAGTCATTTGTTTAATAGTAAACAAATGGTTTAAAATGTAACATTATATAATTCACATATAAAACTATGACTTATTTTAAACGGTTAAAAAGCACGTAGAATAGCATATGCAGGTAAGCATATTTCTCCTTTTTTTATCAAGAAGCAAAGACAAAAAGGAAAAAAAAAGGAGCCGTGCAGGGTTCGGTGGTTGAATGATCCGTCCCCACCAATGCCAAAACCAAATCAACGCCCTTGCTTTCAAGGCAAATAAAGACGTATGTTTTTGGAAGTAAAAATATCCGCCTGATTGCTACCATCAAAAAGAATCAGTGAAGAACTTCAACAGCTCCTGAATGAAGTCTTCTACTGTTCTCCTCAGTGTCTTGAGAGAAGGGTGAGAGACTGTTTGCAGAAAAACACCAACTAATCATTAGCTCAGCATGCTGGGAGAAGCTGAGCATTTGCTTGCTTGTTCAATTATTTCCATCTTGCTTTGTTTGCAGCTGTAACCTGACGTATTCCAGCAGGATTTGTAGAAAGACTTTTCGTAGACACACAAAGCTGGACAGCTTTTGTTCTGAGTCTAAGAAGCTTAGAAAAAAAGTGATCGGACTTCTCGTATGGCTAGGTGCTGTTGAGGTTCACTTCTTTTTTTGATATCCCAGCTGGAGAAGAAAGGTCAGATCAGGCTAGAGTATTGTTCATCAAAGCTTTATTACCAATGCGCATTGATCCCAATACATGCAGTCACAGCAAACACCAAGTGGATCTGAGGAGTACTTCTCATATACACACAGTTAATTCAGGGTCTGCAGCCTGGAGAACGCATTTTACGTGGGCCTCGTCCTCATAGACCGGAAGTGAGAGGCTTGTGAAATGGAACAGTCTAGCCTCCGTCGCGCTGCTCAGGCTGCCTAGCAACCATGATACTAACTGCATCAAAGGTTTCATACAGCATTGTGTGACAGAAATGAAGGAGAAAATGTTTTTGTTCATCTGTTTGTTTTTATATGAGCTTTGTTTGATTTGTTGTGTATCTGAGGCTGAGACCGCGAGACTGTAAAAACATGATTGTTGGGCTTCATTTCTGTACTGAACAGTCATTTTAAGACTAGCTAATTGTTATATACTAGCTAATAGTGATGTTCGATTCATGAACGAATCGTTCAATACTCGAGAATCACTTTACTGACTCGTGAATCATGATTCACAAGCGCAACTGACTCACTGACTCATCCCTGTTGCTGTTAGCAAACTAATTCCATTAGTAGAAATATATCTAGCTTATAGTTAAAATTGTGGGGAAAAAACAACAGCCAGTATTATTAACAAAAACTTTCCTGCTCTGAACTGGAAGAAAAAACCCTGAGTAGAAGCTCACATCAAGACAATAGCTCCTCGGTTCACAGTAGCATTGCTCAGCTAGCATGCTAACAGCGCATTTGAGGTACTCACCCCCTCCCTTGCTGTGCTGAATCATAGCATAAGCGAATCACTCTCCCCCTCCCTCCTGGCTCACAGCTCAAACGAGTTGAACGAATCACTGACTCACTGACTCACCCCCTCCCTCCTGGCTCACAGCTACTTCTTCTTCTTCTTGGTTGGCAACCAGTGTTGAAGACGTTTCACCTCTCATCCGAGAAGCTTCTTCAGTTCAACTGAACTGAAGAAGCTTCTCAGTTGAACTTCAGTTGAACTGAAGCTTCTTCAGTTCAACTGAACTGAAGAAGCTTCTCGGATGAGAGGTGAAACGTCTTCAACATTCTTCAGTTCAACTGAACTGAAGAAGCTTCTCGGATGAGAGGTGAAACGTCTTCAAGCAACTTAAAGAAGTCCAGACGCTTTTCTTCGCAAACTCCTTTGACTACGATGACCTGGATGACTGAGAACCTTCACAGACAATGTTAAGGCACTTTATCGCCCCCTGGCTCACAGCTCAGTGGACATTTAGATGAGAAAATATATATTGACACATTTAAGGAAAATACAAATAAAATAAAAATTAATAAATGTTCCCTTTAGAATTTTTTTGTTCTTTTTTGCTCTAAAGAAAATAGTTGTTTTCTTTTGCAATCATTCATCTTAGCAGTAGAATTTACATTAAAAGATAAACAAATTAAGTTTGAGTGAAAATATACATTTTTGCACTCTCTGGTCAACTGACTCAGTGACTCAAATGACTCAAGAAACCCGATTCACTTTGGTGAGTGACTCATTAAAACTCGATTCAGTAAAAAGAATCGAATTTACCATCAGTACTAGCTAATGTTGTTCATGAGATTAACCCTTTAAAGCCAGTCGGAGCGGGCACGCTCTGTTGTGCGTAACTATTTTCAAACCCCGGTAGCTCTGCAACCACGTAAGCTAGCGCAATAATTTTTTTTGCATATAAAACTGGAGGAGTTGTACTTACATAGACTGAAGACTGAGACAGAGACTGAAGAGGCCCTGAGGGACTGTTTCCGTTCTACTGTGTGGGACAACCTCTGCAGCCCCCTGGAGGATCACCTCAACAGCATCACAGACTGCATTACGGATTACATGAACTTCTGTGTGGACAGCACCATACCCATCAAAAAGGTACGGTGTTTTTCTAACAACAAGCCATGGATAAATCCTGAAATTAAGGCTCTCCTCAAGGAGAAGAAGAGAGTCTTTAGATCTGGAGACAAACAGGAGCTGAGAGTTGTTCAGAAGAAGCTAAAATGGAAGATAAGGCAAGGAAAGGAAAACTACAGGAGGAAGATGGAAGAGCAGCTGCAACAGGACAACATCAGAGGGGTTTGGAACAGCCTGAAGACAATCTCAGGACAAAAACCAACCCCCCAGGCTGCAGGAGACTTGGGGTGGGTGAATGACCTAAATAAATATTTTAATAGGTTTGATCAACCACCCACCCCTCCCACAGCATCGTCCCCCCTGCTGCAATCTCTTTCATCTTCAGGGACTGCCTGTCCTTCATCTCAGGACTTCACACCTCTCAGCTTCACACCTCCCAGCTCCCAGTCATTACACACACCCCCGGCTTCTGTGGACTCCAACATACACACCCCTCCCCCAAAACCCCCTCTCTCCATCTCAGCACTTCAAGTGAGGAACGAGCTTCGCAAGATCAAGGTGCATAAGGCTGCAGGTCCAGATGGCGTCAGCTCCAGGCTCCTGAGGTGCTGCGCAGATGAACTGTGTGGCATCCTAGGTTATCTGTTTAACCTGAGCCTGTCACTGGGGAAAGTACCACAGCTGTGGAAGACCTCCTGTGTGGTACCGGTACCAAAGACCTCCCATCCCAAGGACCTCAGCAGCTACAGGCCGGTAGCCCTGACATCGCATCTGATGAAGACCCTTGAGAGGTTGGTTCTAAACCATCTGCGCCCCCTGGTGAGGTCTTCATTGGATCCGCTGCAGTTTGCTTACCAGCCTGGCATTGGGGTGGAGGACGCCATCATCTACCTCCTGCACCGAGCTCTGACTCACCTGGAGAAGCCTGGAAGCACTGTGAGGATCATGTTCTTTGATTTCTCCAGTGCTTTCAACACCATCCAGCCACGACTTCTGAGGGACAAGCTGGAGATATCGGGAGTGGACCACCACATGTCCCAGTGGATACTGGACTACCTCACAGAACGTCCACAGTATGTGAGGTCACAGGGCTGTGTCTCTGACACGCTGGTCTGCAGTACGGGGGCCCCACAGGGAACTGTGCTGGCACCGTTCCTCTTCACCCTCTACACTGCAGACTTCTCCATCAACTCCCCACGCTGCCACCTACAGAAGTTCTCTGACGACTCTGCCATAGTCGGCCTCATCACAGGTGAGGACGACTCAGAGTACAGACAGTGGACTCTGGACTTTGTGGACTGGTGTCAGCAGAACCACCTGCTGATCAATGCCAGGAAAACCAAGGAGTTGGTGGTGGACTTCCGGAGACGCAGACCCACCACACTGACACCGGTGAACATCCAGGGAGTGGACATTGAGATAGTGGACTCTTATAGGTACCTGGGTGTTCACCTGAATAATAAACTGGACTGGAGCCACAACACTGATGCTCTTTACAGGAAGGGTCAGAGCAGACTCTACCTGCTGAGGCGGCTGAGGTCATTTGGAGTCCAGGGGGCGCTTTTAAAGACCTTCTATGACTCTGTGGTGGCATCTGTCATTTTTTACAGTGTGGTATGTTGGAGCAGCAGTTTATCGGCAGCTGAGAGGAAGAGGTTGGATAAACTCATCGGGAAGGCCAGCTCTGTTCTGGGATGCACCCTGGACCCAGTGCAGATGGTGGGAGACAGAAGGACTCTGGCCAAAATAACATCTCTGATGGACAGAGTCTCCCACCCCATGCATGTAAATGTTGCTGAACTGCAGAGCTCCTTCAGTGACAGACTGCTGCATCCTAGATGCATGAAGGAGCGTTTCCGCAGGTCCTTCCTCCCTGCAGCTGTCAGACTGTACAATCAGAACTGCTCCCAACAAACATAATGTTTACATCAGCACTGTAACTGCAATAAGTTAACCAACCGATTTGCACTACAACCTGGTTTGCCTCTTACTTGTAGTTATTTTTATTTAATTTAATAACTGTACAATACTCTGTATATAGTAACCATTGTCCTTAATGTAAATATTTAAGAAAAATTGTTTATGTTTCTGTTCTGTGTCCTGTGTACTGTTTGTTTGTATATGTGTCTTTCTGGCTCCGATCAGCTGTTCGTAACACTTCCTACGTCCATCAGCGCGGACTATCGCATGACCCCGTGACCTGCCCGAAACCGGAAGTGATGTCATTTTGAGGAAATGTAGTTTTTTTTACCATCAGGGGCTTATGAGCCTATACTTGTGTTTTTAAAAGTTATGTTTGACTTTATGACTTTCTGTGTCATTTCTGGGATGCTTAGGACTCATATTGCACTGCTGGAAGTAGTTTATTTTGATGCATATGCTGTTTTTTTGCAAATTTGCATTATAATATTTATTTTCGGTTTTTCCTGCAGTATATGAAAATTGGTGTATTTCAAAAATAAAACTATGAAGACACTTAAAATAAATTTCCTGTGGTGGGAAACTAGTTTGTGCAACTTTTTTGTATTTACAGTTTTGAGGGATAAGCCTCTTAAATTTCTCTAACTAGAAATATATGTTAAAAAAAACAAAAAAGATTTTCAATTTTTTTGTAGTTTATTGCACTTTTTTGCAATTTATGTAATTACTATGCATTTAATGCATACATATAATTAAAATTTGGGTTATAATGGTTGTATTGATGTATATCAACTTGAAATGCTCCCAAAAATGGCACTACAGCATGTAAAAATATAATATAAGCTCTGGCGGACTTGGTTCTATGGTAGGTCTTAAAGGGTTAAAGTCATCTCACTTTAGCATTGTAAAATATAATATGGCCAATATTAACCCTTGGTAGAACCTCAAATTCCCATCCTTTCGTGGTCCTCGGGACCAAAAATGGTCCCGCACCAAAAAGTGCTCTAAAAATGTTATATATCAATATTTTTTTCTACTTTAAATTAGTCAGTCTTTTAAAACTACTTCTTCTTAAAATATCCATATCAAGTTTTAATTATATTTTCATTGTTTTAACACTTTAAATCCCAGTTTAAGTACATGAGCGCCCTGTTTTTTAACAGAAAAAAAAAAAAACTTAAATATTTTCCATAAAATACATTTGAGGTAATATTTGATTGTTATTATAATTAGGCCTTTAGATAGTCTAAACATTGGCACCAACATTCATTTTGATCCATTATTATTTTTTCTGCAAGAGCACATTTTAAAAAATCCATCCTTTCGTGGTCCTCGGGACCAAAAATGGTCCCGCCCCAAAAAGTGCTCTAAAAATGTTATATATTAATATTTTTTTCCACTTTAAATGAGTCAGTCTTTTAAAACTACTTCTGCTTAAAATATCCATATCAAGTTTTAATTATATTTTCATTGTTTTAACACTTTAAATCCCAGTTTGGGTACATGAGCGCCCTGTTTTTTAACAGAAAAAAAAAAAACTTAAATATTTTCCATAAAATACATTTGAAGTAATATTTGATTGTTATTATAATTAGGCCTTTAGATAGTCTAAACATTGGCACCAACATTCATTTTGATCCATTATTATTTTTTCTGCAAGAGCACATTTTAAAAAATCCATCCTTTCGTGGTCCTCGGGACCAAAAATGGTCCCGCCCCAAAAAGTGCTCTAAAAATGTTATATATTAATATTTTTTTCCACTTTAAATGAGTCAGTCTTTTAAAACTACTTCTGCTTAAAATATCCATATCAAGTTTTAATTATATTTTCATTGTTTTAACACTTTAAATCCCAGTTTGGGTACATGAGCGCCCTGTTTTTTAACAGAAAAAAAAAAAAAACTTAAATATTTTCCATAAAATACATTTGAAGTAATATTTGATTGTTATTATAATTAGGCCTTTAGATGGTCTAAAAATTGGCACCAACATTCATTTTGATCCATTATTATTTTTTCTGCAAGAGCACATTTTAAAAAATCCATCCTTTCGTGGTCCTCGGGACCAAAAATGGTCCTGCCCCAAAAAGTGCTCTAAAAATGTTATATATTAATCATTATTAGTTATTATAGCAGTGAACCTGAATTCTGTGTCAAATATATGTTTCCTATCACCTTAAATCTTCACTCAAAGACAAGTGTCTTTGACAGTATATATATAGATGTATTATCTATATATATACTGTCAAAGACAAGTGTCTTTGACAGTATATATATGTAGATGTATTATATATAAGAGACAAATATTGTTTGTAGGACTGGGCGATATGACCTAAAATCAATGTCACTGTATAATGTGAAGCATGTGCGGTAATTATATATATCGCGATATAGTCTAACATCCAAGTCTAACCAGGCATTCATGAAAACAGAATTTATTAAATATAACTACAAATTAAATTTCTTTTAGCAATTATAGTTTGGTCTTTTTTAATGTCACAATTCCAACCCTGCTCCTTTATTCGGGCTTGGAACCAGCAAAAGTGACCCGAAATACACACTCTGGCAGTCACTTTTGTGTTTGTGTGAGTGTGTGTGTGTGTTAGGTAGTAAACCTTGTGATCCACAAAAAGTAACAGTAAAAAAAGGTTTTTAACAGTAACATTGTTAACAATGAAATGGACAAAAAAGACAAAAAGATGATTTGCCAAAAAGTTGAAAAACATTACCAGGCAGCTAGTGTTCATAGCAAGCCTCACCAGACAGCTTCAGTCCATATCAGATGTACAACATGGAGTTACGGCAAGGACATCCGATTTCTGCATTTGTAATGGAATGATGTATTTTAGTGCACTGATTTATTTTAGACAACAAAAAATGTAAATTTACCGCAGCTTCCCACCTGTTCCCACTTCCCACTTTGCAATCGCGCGATTCATTCGAAATTTGGATGCCTAGGGGTGAACATCTCCTGCTCTGACAGCAGCTGGGGGTTTGAAAACTATAGTGACAAAGTCGCTAAGTTGGCAACACTGCTTGTAGCCACTGCCATGCTTTCGACCAAAAAAGGTGTAGCTTGATGACATCATCAACATGCGCTATCGCGGTATAGCCAAAATTTCTACCGTTAGCCAAATTCATACCGTATACTGTTTATACCGCCCACCCCTAATTGTTTGTTTAATATTTTGGCATTGCTAAATTTGCCTCAATGCTGACATATATGTGTAAAAAGAAAATTTACGAGCTGTGGTAACTGTGTCTGATAAAAGGAAGAGTAGACTGATATATTAAATGTTCCTTTATTGCAGACCTTCCCAAAGTGTGGGGCCCGCCCCCTAGGGGGGGCGCAGAGCCATTGCAGGGGGGCGTGGCATGAAAGAGGGGGGGAAACAAAACGCTTGGACACTGCTAGCACGGGGCGGCCACAGAAACGCAAAGCAAGAAATGAAGCATCGCTGAATATGTTTCCAAACCAACTTCATTCTAAGCCAAAGACTAGAAAATATGGTGAAGCATATCTTCCCTTTAGCTTCACCTGCACAAGTGCTGAGGTAGGTCTCCCCTGCAGAATTGGTTTAACCTGTGTCGGGAGCAGCGCTGGGCTGTTCAAATCACGGACAAACAGTATCCCACAGCTGTTTATGTTTTTGAACATAAAGCACAGAGAGACATTTTTTGAAAAATGTATTGATAGCAATGTTGAATATTATTACACAGGGAAAAAAAACCAACTACACGTAAAATAATTACACCGTGATGCCTCTGCCTTTCTAAATGGAGGAAAGTAACTGCTTGTGTATATGTAAGGGTGTAAAACCTGCAGACAGTCAGATTAACAGTATTGTGTCTCTATCTGCCATTCTGCAATTCATCTCATGTAAACAATAATGTGGCGCACAGCGTGATGTGAAAAAAGGCACATACCTTTGACGTTGCGTGATGAACTCTGTATTCCTCGTCCACGTGTAAACACAAAAAAGGAGTATTAAAAAATCTCAGTTTTCGGTGATTCGAAACGCCGTTTACGTGTGAACGAAACAGCTGCGCTTTCAAAAATACCCATGTAGGTGTGGACATAGCGTGAAAGAGTTAGTAGTTTATTTTATTACTACCTGTCATTTATTGCAGATTACTTGTATTTGTTTAATTTTTTACTAAATGTTTGAGGTGTGAAATAAACCGGAATGGAGCAAAATATGGGTGTGTGTGGTTGGAGAATGTGCGAGGGGGGGCGCGAACATTTTTCTTGAAACAAAGGGGGGCCCGGCAAAAAAAGTTTGGGAACCATTGCTTTATTGGGTGAGAAAATCAGACCATGTCATAACTGCTTTAAGTCATACAGAATAGATATCAGAGCCTTAAACAGGCTGACTTCTGCTAAATGGGTCAAACTGGGCAGAAAGTAAACAAACACATAACATCCTTATAGAATATGATGTAACACTATAGATCAACTTACCTCAGAATATATAAAGCATATAAACAATTGCAGCAATATGATGCAACAAACACAGCAGTGCTACTAATCCAAAATACTCAAAGCTTCATAGAACTGAAACAAACATTTATTTTCAGCTCCATTCTGCTGCTGATACATACTTTAGGTTTCTGAATATTAAACTTGTTGCTGCCTTTCATAGTGTGTAACTTGAAGGCCCTGAGTACTTTCTCCCACACTGAAAACACTGGAATGATAAAATTATTTGAACATTACCTAATAAGACTGATTCAGGACAGACCATTAGTTATTTTAAACTTTTCTAGCAGTCCTTCTCAAAGAGGGAACAGTCTGTCTATTCTCTCCATCTGTCAGCTGCTGCTGGCTCTTCCTCCTCCTCTTCCTCATACACTGCTGAGTTTGTCCTGGTGGATCATCAGGGGTGCAAAGCCTCACAGATGATGTGCAGCAGTGGGTCCCTCAGTCTGTCCTCACTCTGGACACTTGCAGTTGTCACACATGGAAATCAAATGTGTGATAAGCTGCAGGATTCAAACACAAGTGTAACTTATAAATACATGTTCATACTTTTATTACACAATAAGAGAGAGAGTGCAGGACAGACAGACAGGTGACAGTCTCAGGTGTATACACTGCTACAAAACAGCACAAGAGAAGGAGGATTTAGTGTTTGTGTTATTACGAGTGTTAAACAAGAAGAGTTCCCAGATGGTACAGTGGACACATGTGTGACTCCTGTGATTAAAGCATCTTTCTTTCAGCTTACCGAGTGAACCGTCAGCTCGTTCAAACACACGTTAAAGTCCGTTTGGCTCGACACCACCGAACAGAGGCAGCAATATAACATAGCTAACATTAACAGTGCAGTGAATCCTGCTTGTGCCGTGATATTAAGGACTGCAAACCGTGCAGCATTCACTGACTTTCAGCTTGTTGTGTTTGTGGATGACTGACTTTAATTATCCATAAAATCATCACATTCTCTGTAAGATTAAGGTAGACTGTATATATATATATATATATATATATATATATAATTTTTTATTTGTTTTGAAGTCAAAGCTTTAAAACCAAGTACAAGCAACGCTGAAAGTACAAACATCGCTAATGTCACATAACTTTGCCATGACATGTGGCCAACAATAATGTTTTAATGTTCTTCATTATTAAACATTCGCACTTAAATAAGTAACATGATATTCAGCACTTACTTTTGACAGTTCATTCTTCGGCTGCTCCCTTCTGCCATCTGCCTTATTTTGCAAGAGCACTGGGGAGCGCCATATTGCGACCTCCAACCGGAAACACGTGACCTCCACAGTAACCAGAAACACGTGACCTCCACAGTAATCGGAAACATGTGACCTCCACAGTAATCGGAAACATGCGATCGCGTCGTGCATGAGGATATCACCAGGTAAACTCGCGACATTCTTAAACATTTTGTTGTTCAAAGGCATCAAGAATGACGGAGTGTGTTTGAGATAACCTCACAAGTGTCACAGATAACACATTTGGTGGGGTTTTTTTTTGCTGGTTTGTCGGTAGCAGCTCCTGAAACGCAAGACTGCCACACATCTGTTCAACCAACGCCAGTTAATCTAAACGCCAGTAGATCTGGAACACCGTTACTGTCACTCCCAAAACTCTCCCTCTTCCTAAACAACCAAATCCCACCTGTTGACTTTTTTTTAAAAATTGGTCGACGTTGTACATTTTTCCACTGATAGGAAAGAGGTGGCTTTTTTTCCTTTCTTTACTGTTTTCGCACTGTCCTTAGGTCTGTGAAGGTTCTCAGTCATCCAGGTCATCGTAGACTTTAAGAAGTCCAGACGCACTGTCCTTAGAAAACGCTTAAAACGCACACACACAAGAATGTGACAACAGTATTTAGAAAAAAGCGTGGCTTATATATATTATCATGACTCTGGATTTACTGGCCTGTAATTAAAATTTAAAAACTTTGAAGTCTGAACTTTCAATGTGGGCTGAAACAGAGACTCAGCGTGGCTGGAGCTTGTTGCTATGTCAGCTTAACATAGTCATGTGATTTGGAGGTGCAGCGTGTCCGTGGACCACAGAGGGTTAATAACACTCACCTTCATTCCATTTCCAGAATGTAACAACCAACCACCTGTGTAAAATCCGAAATTCCCATAGTGCTGTTCAAAATGCGCTCTGGCACAATCATAAACATCACTTGCAACTGAAAACAAGAAAAAAGCCGGTCCTGCTATGGGCTGAACCATTTGTAAATGGTGGAGGGGGGGGAACACTATGCAATATATTCAGTTTTAGTATTTATATTCACTGTTGACTGTAACTACGCTCAAACTGTTAATGCTATCTTATTTTAATAAACAACACTGTCATATGCAAAACTGGGGTGGCACTTGGGGTGGCAAGGGATCATTTTAGGGTGGCACTTTCCACCCAATGCCACCCTTCTAGATCCGCCCCTGTCTGAAAGAGACTCTTTTTACATGTTTATTTGTTTTATCACAGCAGGACTTTATTTAATGAGCTTTTTAATGAATTGGGGAAACATTTAACTTTGCCTCCTAGCTTGCACAGACATGTGTGGGACAAAAAGGGACCCATAACTCAAAATTTCAAGTTATTTTCTCAACATTTTGAGACAAGTAACTCTAAATGCTTCATGCTTCACATTAGAATGAAACACAATCACAGAGCACATGTGCAGCATGCTTTCTAAAATATTTCACACTGTGCTGACAGGTTTGAGTCATCCACCTACACAAATTACATGCTTTTACATAGCATCCACCCCTTTAACTCCAAATAAGTAAACACTTCTAACAGCAGTCATCACAGCCACATTTAGCACAATGTGCACCAGGTTTATTTCAGTGATAAATGAAGTGCATGATGCAAATCATAGTAACACTGTATTGCATCTTATTTGTTTCATTCATCGCTTTGACAATTGAGAAATCTGTCTAAAAGTGTGAGAATTAGGGCATTATTATAGGGATCCAAGCTGGAGCTGTGACGGCAGCACGAAGTGTTATCTAACCCTGAGTTACCCCACTGACCCGCACTGACAACAGCCCTTTGGCCAATAATGTGTCTTCTGACTGTTGTGAAGTAAACTTGCCTCAGCAGATAGGCCAATTTGGGATTTCCTCAGTCTCCATTGTCAGACCTCAGGATACAGAAATACTCAAAGATGCAATAAAATGCATCATATGAAAGGGGGAAGACTATTTCAGAGTTTTGGGGCAGCAATGGAGAAAGCCCTGTCACCTCTAGATATGAACTGGGAGCATGGAACTAATAAAAGCATCTGACTGGAGGAGTGCAGAGATCGAGTGGGTAAGTGCAGGCTAAGAAGATCTGAAATGTAACCTGGAGCCAAACCATGGAGAGCTTTAAAAATAAATAGTAAAACCTTAAAATCGATTCTATATTTAATTGGCAGCCAATGTAGAGATGCGAGTATCGGAGTAATACTCTCTCTCTTTCTGGTACCCATCAGGAGGCTTGCGGCTGCATTTTCAACAAGTTGCAGGCAGGTCAGGCTTGTGTGACAAATGCCCAAGTATAGAGAGTTACAATAGTCAAGACGTGATGATATGAAAGCATGGATAACAGTTTCCAGGTCTTTAGATGACAGGATATTTCTGAGTTTAGAAATGCTCCGGAGTTGGGAAAAACTGCCACGAACAACTGAATTTATTTTCTTGTCCAGCTTGAGAGTGTAACCAAAAATGAAACTAAGATTTTTTACATGGGGATGTACATTAGCTGATAGTGGGTCCAAACTGTTTCTTATGAGACTAATAGAGTCCTGCTTACCGAAGATTATAATGTCGGTTTTGTCATGATTTAGAGTGTCTTGGCGACATACATTGCTGGATGTCTCTGATCTTTCTCAAACTGAGAATTTCTGCTGTTCTATCAGCACCTGGTTTGAGAGAAAGGTAGAACTGTGTATCATCTGCATATGAGTGGTAGGAGATCTGGTGTTTGTGAAAAATGGAGCCTAATGGGAACATGTATAAGGAGAATAAGACAGGGCCCAGAACAGAGCCCTGAGGTATTCCACAAGTGAGTGTAGCTGGGGAAGAGTATTTGTTACCCAGCATCACAGAGTATGTTCTGCTCTCCAGGTAAGAGGCAAACCATTTTAGAGCAGGGCCTTGAATGCCGACACGTCTTTTGACGGTTTAATAGGATTATGTGGTCGACAGTGTCAAATGCTGCACTCACGTCTAAAAGAATTAAAACTGTACTTTTTCCAGAGTCAGCAGCTAAAAGCACATCATTGAACACCTTCAGTAGAGCAGACTCTGTGCTGTGGAAGACTTTGAAACCAGACTGATGTTTATCCAGAGTATTATGTGTGTCTAAGAATGAGGATAATTGGTGGAGGACAATTTTCTCAAGAACCTTAGATAAAAATGGCAGCTTAGAGATTGGTCTAAAATTGCCAAGAACTGATGGATCCAAACCAGGTTTTTTAGAAGTGGCTGGACAACAGCTTGTTTCAACAAGTCAGGAACAGTTCCATTTGAGATGCTGCCATTTACAATAGCGAGGATGGCCGACTGTCTTTAGCACATCTCTGAGAAATGGTGTAGGTAACACATCCAAGTGGCACGTAGTTGGTTTCATGTGCATTATTATATCAGTAAGGTGGGATAATGAAACTGGTTTAAATTCTGAGAAAAGGAATGAACACGTAGGTGGTTCAGAGGGGTCTTGGGATGAGAGCGGGATATAGGCTCAGATATTATCAATTTTTTCATTAAAGAACTTTTGAAAATCCTCAGACGTGTGTGATGCAGGACAGAGTTGATTGTGTTGAATAGAACTTCAGTATTACCAGAATTCTTAGTAATGATCTTGGAGAAATAATTTGCTCTTTCTACCTTGATGATGTGCTGATAGTTATTTAAACAATCTCTAAACAGTTGGTAATAAACGTGGAGCTTATCTTTCTTCCATTTTCATTCTGCTTTCCTGCATTCCTGCCTGACGGCATGAGTGACCTTATTTAGCCAAGGCTGAGTTTTAGATTTTTGACGTCTACATTTAAGAGGAGCAATTGAGTCCATTATGTTGGTAAAAGCACAATTAAAACATGCAAGAAGCTCATCAGGACTATTGCAATGAGGAGAACTTTCATTAAAGGTGATGAAGGAGATGCAGCGAAGGCAGCTGAGAATTGGGGAGCAGTTTCAGGTGTTATAGGGCATATAAGAGAGGGGGCCAGGGTTTGTTTGGAGGGTGAGTGAGGGGTGGAAATATTAAATAAAAAAAATTATGATCAGATGGACACACATCAATCACTTCAACGCAGATCACTGAGAGCCCAGATGACAAGATGAGGTCAAGAGTGGGGCCCTGCTTGTGTGAATGGCCGTTGACAGACTGGGTCAGGTTAAATAAGTCCAAGAGTTGTAAAAATTCCCTAAAGGTTTAGAGGGGCAACACATATGGATATTGAAGTCGCCAAGGATTAGAAGCCTATCAGTGGTTGGCAATGTCACTGATATAAAATCAGAAACTTCCTTGATGAAGTCTTTGTAAAGGTGAGGAGGCCTATAAACTAGAGCACAGAGTACAGGAGAGGACAGATCCAGCATAAACAGTTGCAGTTCAAAACTAGTGTATTTGCATAAAGAAAGGTAGCATCTTGTTCAGCGTGTGCCTAAAACTGATGAGACTGCAGTTTACACATGATTGGCTCCAGCCTGAATAAAGCAGCCATGCCTGTGGAAGCAAAACATCCTGCAATTTTGCCAGAGATATGCGTGTGTCAACATTAATTTTGGGCTATATCCATCAAAAGTTGGGACATGCAGGTAGAGCGCGCATGCTGTCAAAACTAATACAAAAATACTAGATAGTGAATGTAAATTCGGCTGCCAGCAAAATCATCTCTTGTTGTACCATGTGTAGATGCAACAGAGGAAAGTTTGTTGAACAAAAGATGGCAGATCTGCACAAAGAGTGTCCTGACAGTCATGGTTCCATTCCCAAATGTTGGAGTGGACTACTTTGGGCCTATAAGTGTTAAAAGAGGACGAGGTCTCCTTAGAAGGTATGGAGTTTTTTACTTGTTTGACCAGTTGTGCAGTACATCTGGAAATTGCATATATACCCTTAATACAGAATCCTGAGTAAATACTGTTCCGAGGTTTATCTGTGGACAAAGCCCAGTTTTGACCATCAGATCTGATAATAATACAAATTTTGTTGGTGCAAATCAAGAGTTGAAAGAGAGGTTGACTGAGCTGAACCATGCTAAAATTCAAAATGCTTTTGTTCAGGATGGCATCAAATGGAACTTTAATGCGCCTCTGCCTTTGTGTCGTTGCCCTTATGATTAGTATTTGATCCAAGTGATCTTCATGTCGGGAAAAGGTGGAAACAGGTACAGTACCTGGCAGAGTTGTTCTGGAAGAGATGGCTTTCTGAGTACCTACCTCTGATGCACGAAAGACAAAAATGGATGAGGACTAAAGTATGTCTTATACCTGGAGATAATATCTTGATTGCAGACACTTCTGCTCCAAGAGGATCATGGATAGGGCTGCTCGATTATGGCAAAAATGATAATCACGATTATTTTCACTGAAATTGAGATCTCGATTATTTGACAATATTTATTTAACAATAACAATGTATTGAATAATGACTTTAAAGATGTCAAAAAATATAAAATAGTGTGCAAATACTGATAACAGTGCAAATGTCTGCAATATAAAAAGATAAATGAAAAATGTAAACATCTATGTTTAGTGAACTTCAAAATACTGCATAATACTGGTTGTTCACTGTGTTAATTGAGCAGTGGTCTTTGGCGAGGAAAAACGTTACCACCTTTGTTATCTCCTTGTGTCTCTGGGAGCTGGTGGGATATTTAGTCGCGTTGTACAGGGTAGCGTGAATGGAAGTCTGTGAGGATGAAGCAGGTGTTGTCAAGAGTTTTTCTCTATGTTCCTTCATTGTTTGATCGTATGTCACTTTGTGAGCGGTCTTCAAATGACTGAATAAATTTGTAGTGTTGCTCTGTGGTGCTGCTACGACACCGTAGCAAAGTTTACACACTATGTCAACTTGATCCACGTCTGACTCCACGAACCCAAAATGTTTCCACACCACTGAAGTCATTTTACTTCTCTTTTCAACCAACGGCATTCTTTCTTTAGCAGCCATTATCCTCTCCTCTCCAAATAACTTCTGCTTAGCTTTCCGAGCTTTCCGAGCTTCCCTCGGGTCCTCTTAATTGTTGTGACGTGTGGTCGAAACGCAGAGAGGTGCGCTCGATTTGCCACACAGAGCAGCGCAAGAGTAAAGCACGAGGGAGGTGCTAATAATCGGCTCAGTCATTTTTAATGATCGTTGAAAGCCCAGATCGTAATCAAGATTAAAATTCGATTAATTGAGCAGCCCTAATCATGGATGATGGTGAAGGTCTTAGGTGTAAACCAGGATGTAAAAGACTTGGTGTGTTCTGTGAGACTACAAACAAAGTGTTTTGGAAAGGCCAGCGGCAAAACTTCTAACTTAAAAACATGATCCAAAACTTAAAATAAATAAATAATAACAAAGGTCAATCACGTGGACCAATATGGCAAAGCCATAATAATCCACTTGGTAAAATAAATCCAATGGGCATCCTTCTTGGCCTTCAGACAATAATTCTGACTGTTAAAGTTTCAAATAGGACATGCAAAAAAAAAAAAATCAAATTAAAAATGAGGATGCTCTTTGCGAGCTTGTTTCCAGCTCGTAACCAGCGCGCTCTGCCATCAAAGGGTGAGCTTTGGTTAATGTAGTCATGTGACTGATGCAAGCCAGGTCCTTTTATTTAGCATATTTGTGATTAATAGTTAAATGTTTTTGTTCCAAACCTTTAAAAAGATATTGCATCCAAAAAATGGAACTTGGGGCACCCATCAGGAAAGGGGCAGGTGCTCAAGCCCCGCCCCCCCTCTGCAAGTGCCTGAATAGGAAACCTATTGGCGTTACAAAAAAAAGCTAAACAAATTTTAAACTTTATTAACAATAAAGAAACAAAACAAATGAGAGGACTGTACAACATCTGTTACTGAGTGAACACAGAGCAGGATCACAGAGATTTCTGATACTAAAGTCTCACACTATTTTCATAAACACTTGGAAACTGGAGGGTAGTTTCTGGTGTGAATCCACTCAGGCAGCATGTTTATGGTCACAGTTAGGGTCACATTCACCCTTTATAAGGAATTTTTTCTACCTGGCATTCCCAAATAAAAACATGACAACAGAAGAACTGAGAAGATAATAATAATAATGGATTGCATTTATATAGCGCTTTTCTAGGCACCCAAAGCGCTTTACAATTCCACTATTCATTCTCTCTCACATTCACACACTGGTGGAGGCAAGCTACAGTTGTAGCCACAGCTGCCCTGGGACAGACTGACAGAAGCGAGGCTGCCATATTGCGCCATCGGCTCCTCTGGTCAACACCAGTAGGTGAAGTGTCTTGCCCAAGGATATAACGACCAGGACAGAGAGAGTAGGGGGATCGAACCGGCAACCTTTGAGTTACAGATGAGCTTCCCAACCCCCTGCACCAGAAGACTTGAGTAGAGCGTGTGGCGGGGTGTGGCAGGGCGTGGCCTGCGATGCCGTGCAGGGAAGGCAGACGCACCTGCACGGCACCACAAACCACGCCCCACCACAGAGAGATTTATTCTAAACACTGTTAAAGCTAGCTGCATCATGTTGGGTTTTATTTTCCATTAATTCAAGAAAAAATATTTAAAGATATTAATCAAAACAAAAGAAAGGAAATATTTAGCTGCTGAGTTCATTCATCAGAGTTCAGATGTTTCTCAGCACAGGAAGAAGAAACTTTGTTTGTATTCCGTCTTGTCACCAGGTCATGTCAGTGACAGATGCATGATGTTTGATTCAGAAATGTTCCTCACACTGAACCTGCTGCTTGTCTTTCTCCTGTTCTTCATATTTACACCAGAAGAAAGGGAAAAACTAATTGGTAATAAAATTGCTGAAAAATAGGTTCCATGTAACATAATGTTTTTTTTTTTTACTGTTTCGTTAATCTGAGTAGGAATCATCTTCCCTGAAGTCAATTGACAAGAGTTGGTGCTGAAAATACAGCCATCATTCCAGTCCTCATACAAACCCCTGTGGCCCTGAATTGGATCAAAAAAGGAATGTGGATGGATCTTTAGGCAGCTTCTTATTAGCAATCTGTTGCCATAAACACGTTCCCATTGCTTTAGCTGAACCTACAAAAGGTGTCAAAGAAAACACAGACAGATAAAATATTTTTTGCTCACCAAGATGTTGATTACCAATGAGCTTCTAGTCAAAAACATATCCAAACAAGCTGTTCATTTCATTTCATTTCATTTATTAATTTATTTCACACTTGGTACAACAGTTCAAACAAACCAACCACACTTTCTATCAAAAAGCACTACAACCATGTGTGTTCAGTGTGTTGTTAAAGAAATTAACTGGAGAAAAAAAATCAGACATCAACTTTAAATTTTGTTTGGTACTTTGAGAAACTTAAAAAAATAAAGTAATATTAATGTTACCAGGTGAAGCTCAAAGCTTACTGCTGCACCTCAGTTTCTCCTTAAGATAAATAAAAGCTTTCATTTCATGGTACATCAGAAAAACAGGCACAAAAAAGGAAAGGGGCATTGCACATGATGTAGAACCTCACATAATTTAAATAATTTAGCTTTTCTGCAACAAAAGTTAGATAACAGGCTATCGAGAGATCAGGACTGGTATGAACCCTCGTTTAATTTTTATTTATACAATCAATAAGTGAAATAACACAAACAACAAATATAATAATTGTATTAACAATAATAAGAACAAAAGAAGCTTCTAGAACACTCAGTCCAACATAAACCTCCAACAGATCCAGCCATTTGGTTCCTCCTGGCTGACCTGCAGGTAAGAAACAGATGTGAGGTGTCAGCTGTCAGGTAGGTGATGAGTGAAGTAAGGAAGTAAAATTTATTAATGTAGCACTGTTTAAGACAAGAATCTATTACAAAGTGATTTAACATTGATATTAAAAACAGCGCACAGAAACACAATGCACAAGATTATCAAAATGTTTGTTAAATAGGTGTCTTTCTAACTCATCAGAAATTTACTGTAATGGTTTTTGTCTGGGAGTGTTGTCTACTGGTTGTAACTTAATCTCGGCTCCATCCAGAAAAGCCCAATGCCTAGGTGGAGTTACCAAGCTGGATATCACACCACCAGGATCACAACAAAGATTCTGGTAAGGAAAGGTGTGACCACAGCAGAGAGCAACCAGCGTGTTGCTGTGGACTTTAAAAAGGCATGTGTGAAAATTGTACTCCCCAAATTCCACCAATGTTAAGTGTCCTACCAGAGGGGTGAGGACACTGGGCCATGTAAATACATCAAGCAGTCCTACAGACTGACACTCCTCCATGACCTAGGACAATCTGACAAAACAAAAAAACAAGCCCCTCCAAGCACCCTGGTCATGGTTACAGACCTATAGCACTCACAGGAAGCGCTACATGGAGATGGTCTTCGTGGACTACAGCTCAGCATTTAACACCATAATCCCCGACATTTTAACCATGAAACTGGACCACCTTCAACCTGATCCTTGATTAAATATTTCCTCATCAACTGGCCCCAAAGGCTCCAATAGTCGGGCACCCACATCTCTGCCAATCTCACCTGGGCCCACAACACCAACGTGCTGGAAAAGAAGGCCGAGTAGCGGCTGCACTTCCTCCGTGTCCTGAGAAAGAATAACCCAGACCAGACTCTGCAGCTGGTCTTCTACTGTGCCTCAGTGGAGAGCATGCTCTTCTACTGCCTTGGTATTTGGTATGCAGGGGCTACAACTGAGAACAGAAAGGCTGCGCAGAGGGCAATTAACCACACCCAAAAAGCATTGGCTGCCTTCTGCCTCCCATGGAGGCCATCGTCATATACTCCTTTCTCATGGAAAAGAAGGCCATCACCGGTGACCCCTTGCACCACGCCTACCACCCGTTTGACCCATGCTCTCTGGTCGGTGCATAAGTTGAGTCACGTTCCACACCTCCAGAGTCAGAAACACTTTCTTTCCATTCGGACTCTCAACAAGTACTGTTCCTGCTGGCGACTTCTTGTGACAGTTGGATGAACCTAGAATCTTAGCTCACAATGACTTGATGTCGTCTTCATTTTCATCTGGCCAATCACATGCAAAGACTAGGATCACAACATTGTGTGAAAGAAAGGAGGGCAGAAACTGATGACAGTGACTGTGGTGGTACAGGCTAGGTACACAGAGCGACACAGAGACAAGGATCTGGAATTAAATGCAGATGTGTTGGGGAAAAGTGATAAAAATATCGGAAAAGAAACTGGCTGCATTTAAATGATACTGGAGACTGCAAAGCTGAACGCCGAATTATTAAAATTGTTATGTTGAAACAAATTTAAAAAAAAATATACTTCTAAGCGCTGCTCATATCTACCTGTAGCTGGAGGAGAGGTGTTATTCACTGGCTCTGGAAGAGTGTCCTGTTTTGAGTCAGGTATCTCTTTTGCACCATCCACTGTGCTGAATGAACCACGGCCTGCTGCAAGTCAAATCAAAAGAACAACATTTATTCCAAAACAAACGACCCCAGTGAAACAAACATTTAGATGAGGAGCTGGCTGACATCACTGGCAGTGACTTTCAGACATTTTTCCATCATAGAGAAGAACAGATTTCAGATTGTCTTTGTCCAGGCTTTAAACCCCATGTGTGTTCTTCTGAGCAGCAGTAAATGCATAAAAATAAGGCTTTCGTGAAAACACTAATTCAAACACTTCTTACCAACACAGATCATTCACAGGTGGACTAAAATAGAAGGCTCCCAGTGATACTGAATGAAGAGCCATTAAAGAGCAATAAGGCAGCAGAGCTAAAAGAGCCAAAGATCTCACAAACACTGAACACTCCTCACTCACTTGGAGAACCAACTCTCAGGTTGATGATGCTGATGAGCTTCAAAGGTTTTCCAGCTCTCTTGATGACACGGCACTCGTATGTTCCAGCATCATCTTGTCTCACATTCTTCAGAATCAAAGACACGTCTCCATCAGCTATCTGTCTGTCCTTCAGATCCACCCGGTTCTCAAAAGATGGATGCTGGTAATCTGGAACAAGTCGTCCATGCTGATATAAAAGGACAAGTTCTTCATCTTCCAGATCAGTTCTGCTCCACTCTACAACTATGACAATGTGGGCTTGAGCTCGACATGTCAGAGTGACCTCCTGTCCAGACACAGCGGTGATGATTTTGTGATCTGAAAGAAGAAAATGACACAGAACAGAGAGGTTAAAGGTCATTTTATTCACTTCTACAACAGCCAGAGTGAAGATCATACACTACTCAGCCTTTCTACTATTGAGATTTAAATTTATAATCTGAATAATTATTTGCTGGCCACATTATTTTATAGAAGAGAAGGTCTAACTTTAGGCCTAAAAGGTCTTGACAGGAAACACAGGCTTGTGCAGAGTATGCTTTGCAAAAGTGAAACCGAAAGCAGAGTCTGAGTGCAAGTATTTTGAGCAGGTTATTTTATTATGCATTTATATCTTTGAGTAAGCTTTGATTAAGTTTTAAAGTTTTAAGTTTTAAGAGTTAAGCAGTCTCGTTTATATTATGAGTAACATCATTTGAGTGTGACATTTAGTCTAGAAATTACACATATAGTTTCAGCTGTGTACATGCTGGCCTTCTGTCTCAAGTTGACTGAAGGTTACAAGGTCTAGCTGGGGAGCTGAGAGGTGAAACAAAGTGCAAGCAGAGGCTGACACATACACACACACATCGTAGATAGACTCAGTTATATAGGTAAAAGTTAATCATGTTTTGCTTGCAACTGCAAAATTGTGCGTGCATATGTAACTGTTTGATGAAGAAGCAGGTGCAGGATGTTCCAGAGACAAGCGACAGCGAAGGCGAGCTGAGGGGAAGCACCTGGATGGAGACGAGACGATGTTCTTTTAAACTATGTTAAAAGTCATTGTGGTTTTGATTTGACGTATGCTGTATTGGATCTGCCTGGCAACAGAAAGGGGGGCTGTACTATTTCACCCCTATAAAGCCTTTGTTTTGAGTCTTGTAAGAGAGTTCAACACTGAATCTGGACAGTGTTGGCTCCACGCTGCGTGTATTCATTAAAATGTCATCTAACTTTACCCGGCCGGATCAGTGGTCGTTATTTTGGAATCCCCCTCAATTTATGAATCTTAACACTACATACATACACAAGCAATAAACATGCACAGATAAACTGAATCAATATTAAATAATTCTGTGTGTTTCTTTATCTTGATCTGTGATTGAAATGGCATTTAGCTCCTGACAGGTAAAACTAACCTGCAAAGGTAAACATGCAGAGGCTGAATAACAGCAAAGTATGGTCTTAGATTGTTCTAAATGTCTGAGTCTTTCGGGATTTTCAGTGAATAACTGAACCTGAGTTTAAACCTGACTACCTGAGATTAAATTTAAGGTTTAAATAAAGTCCAGTTTCCATAGAAATTATTCCAGGTTCAGATTCTGTCATGACTAGACTCATGAAAACCCAAAATTCCTATCTCAAAAAATTAGCATATTTCATCCGACCATTAAAAGAAAAGTGTTTTTAATACAAAAAAAGTCAACCTTCAAATAATTATGTTCAGTTATGCACTCAATACTTGGTCGGGAATCCTTTTGCAGAAATGACTGCTTCAATGCGGCGTGGCATGGAGGCAATCAGCCTGTGGCACTGCTGAGATGTTATGGAGGCCCAGGATGCTTCGATAGCAGCCTTAAGCTCATCCAGAGTGTTGGGTCTTGCGTCTCTCAACTTTCTCTTCACAATATCCCACAGATTCTCTATGGGGTTCAGGTCAGGAGAGTTGGCAGGCCAATTGAGCACAGTAATACCATGGTCAGTAAACCATTTACCAGTGGTTTTGGCACTGTGAGTAGGTGCCAGGTCGTGCTGAAAAATGAAATCTTCATCTCCATAAAGCTTTTCAGCAGATGGAAGCATGAAGTGCTCCAAAATCTCCTGATAGCTAGCTGCATTGACCCTGCCCTTGATAAAACACAGTGGACCAACACTGGCAGCTGACATGGCACCCCAGACCATCACTGACTGTGGGTACTTGACACTGGACTTCAGGCATTTTGGCATTTCCCTCTCCCCAGTCTTCCTCCAGACTCTGGCACCTTGATTTCCGAATGACATGCAAAAGTTGCTTTCATCCGAAAAAAGTACTTTGGACCACTGAGCGACAGTCCAGTGCTGCTTCTCTGTAGCCCAGGTCAGGCGCTTCTGCCGCTGTTTCTGGTTCAAAAGTGGCTTGACCTGGGGAATGCGGCACCTGTAGCCCATTTCCTGCACACGCCTGTACACGGTGGCTCTGGATGTTTCTACTACAGACTCAGTCCACTTTTTCCGCAGGTCCCCCAAGGTCTGGAATCGGTTCTTCTCCACAATCTTCCTCAGGGTCCGGTCACCTCTTCTCGTTGTGCAGCGTTTTCTGCCACACTTTTTCCTTCCCACAGACTTCCCACTGAGGTGCATTGATACAGCACTCTGGGAACAGCCTATTCGTTCAGAAATTTCTTTCTGTGTCTTACCCTCTTGCTTGAGGGTGTCAATCAATCAATCAAAGCTTTATTCGTCACATGCAGGTTGCCCTGCAGTGAAATGGGACCCCCCCCGACCTTACATACACACACAGACATTACATGGGAATACAAATCGGAGATTGGTAGCATTGGAGAAAAAAAACATTGAAATGTACATTACAATGGGAAAGTACAAGAGGAAAAAAAGAGACCCCTTCTCATGCTGTGCTTCCATGGTAGGACAGCATGAGAACAGGAAACAAAAAAACTCCTCTGCACAAAAAGCACATAAATGTCCACAGCACAACATTGTGAAGACATAACAAGCTACACGGTAGGGTGATGGGTGAGGAGTAATCTGACGCGAACTCAGCAGCCGCCTCGCACAGCGCTATCTTATCCAGCGCGGCACGTAGACCCACCGTGTTCCCCCACAGGAAACAAGCATCGAAGGCGTTTGGAAAGGGAGGGGGATGAGTGTGTGCTTATCAGTGTAAGTGTATGTGTGTGCGTGTCCATAGTTCAGCGGAGACAGTGTCCTTCGCCCTGCCAGGCTAAGTAAACAGTCTACCAGCCAACCCAGGTGGCCTTGCATGGGATGGGGAGGAACAGTGTCAACATAGTCGTTATCAGGGATTGTTTTGATTGGCTCCAGCCTTGAGCCCGCAGCTGGCGCCGGAGGGGTAGCCGCATTAAGATGGCGATTTCTTTCCAACAGCTCATGAGAATTTCGAGCTATTTTTGTTTTAGCACACCGACACTGGTCTCTCCATCTCCCGTTGGATAGCCGCCAGTTTCTCCATGATGTTGTTTACCTTCAATTCCGTGGTCTTGTCAATCTTTTGCTCACAGAGCAGATTCTGAGACCTCACGACTGCAGCCAACTGATCCGTGATGTATTCCAGCTTCCGCCCATAGTTGTTGATTTGAGCTGATTCTTCCCTGATGTGACCCAGTATCCGCTCAGAGATGTTATTCTGAGTATTCACTGCAGCCGCAATAGCCTCCAAGCTCTTGACCATGTCCCCGTCTGTGAGCCCTTTCTGAGAAGCCGCGCCTCGTCCCGTCAATTCAATCTCAGCGGGCAGCTTTGTGGGGGTTTCAGCAGCCGGTTCCGCTGTCTTAATTCTCCGATTCAATGATGGCTTTCTGGACAGCAGTCAGGTCGGCAGTCTTACCCATGATTGCGGTTTTGAGTAATGAACCAGGCTGGGAGTTTTTAAAAGCCTCAGGAATCTTTTGCAGGTGTTTAGAGTTAATTCGTTGATTCAGATGGTTAGGTTAATAGCTCGTTTAGATAACCTTTTCATGATATGCTAATTTTTTGAGATAGGAATTTTGTGTTTTCATGAGTTATGTATGCCAAAATCATCAATATTAAAACAATGAAAGGCTTGAACTACTTCAGTTGTGTGTAATGAATCTAAAATATATGTAAGTCTAATGTTTATCAGTACATTACAGGAAATAATGAACTTTATCACAATATGCTAATTTTTTGAGAAGGACCTGTATTCACAGGATTTCACCTGATTAAAATTTCAAACACACGTGCTAGTTTTAGATGATGCCACAGCACTATAATAGAGAGAAGACTGCCCCCTTCATAACGTCCTTTAAAAACAGACAATCTTTTTATTTAATGACTCAAAGACCTAACCGGCTCTTCCATAGAGCTTACCCAGCTGACCGGGCTAAATGGAAGGCTTCATAATTTATTTTTAGGAAAAAGCATCTCACAGATCAACGTTTTTGTGACTTTCTGCCTTTTTGGAGCTAAAACAGGCCAATTAAGCACATGAGATATCAGTGGAAAGGCCAGGATCTCCTCTGTTGAGCTCATCAGGACTTTAGGAGGGTAGCTCAAATAGGTCAAAGATATAGAAAACAAATGTCTGATACAGTACTCTCAGGAGGATATAATCTTTTAGCCCTGATGTTGTGCTCCTTTCATTTTAAACAGTTTTGTGTTCCCGGTCAAAAATGGCTCTTTGATTAAGATTCATCATACAAACTATTATAATTGATATATTATCTACCTGTTTGTCATAGCTCAGAGGCCCGTGGCGTGGAATAGACTCAGGCGCAGAACCAAAGACCGGAAGCTCGAAGTGATTTGTGAAAACAAAAACTTTATTTACACGTGTTCTTAACATAAATATTCAAGACCGAAAACAAGGTTAAGCTTGGTGCAACAAACGTGGTGTCTGTGAGGTGCGGGGCTAGGGCAAGCATGGAATAGTCAGGTCACTAAACTGCTGAGACTGGAGTGGGGCTGGTGGAAGCTGTGGCAGACCAGGGCACTGAAACGTAGGAGAGGAAAATCAGAACAGTCCAAAGAGTTGTGAGTGTTTCTCCGTTTGACAAGCTGAGATGGCTTACGTGTCCGCAGGCGGGGATTAGCTGGAGGTGGGGGCGAGGCGATGTCCAGGCGAGTGCTGAGCCCAATGCAGGTATACAGGGAGGCAGGCAGGTGTGAAAGGCAGTTTGTTTGAAAAGGATAGAGCAGCAGCTGACCGGAATCCAGGAGCGAGGCTATGGCAGGGTTTGGAATGGTGAGTCCAGGTACCGACTAGGAGACAGGAAGAGAGAGGTAAGTATGCACACTGATAAATACACAGGAACATGAGGCTGTGAACTAACTGGGGTTAGCAGACGATCTGGCGAAGACTCATAGTGTGCGCTGCTCCTAAATACTGCCAGAATAATTGCCTGCAGCTGAGGAACGGGGAAGGGCAGGAAGGGCTCCACCCAGAGGAGGAGAGCTGATGCCGTGGAAAGTTACTCAGGCCCGCCCAGACCATGACACTGTTGTGTTCTCACTTCCAACTCATCAAATGTGTGACGCATGGTCAGACTCCCTCTGCTTCACTTATCGATGCGCAGGGTACCCCCCCGCGTCAAGAATTGACGTGCAGGGTCCTCTTATTGAACACTATAGAGCTCCCTAAACGTTGTTTATTGACGACAAGAGATTGCCGAAATCACATTGTGGTGACGTATACTGAACACAATAAATTATATAATGTAAACAACTACCTGAGAAACAACAGATACAGCAGATAAATTAATTATAGGTTATTACTTTTGCATCGTTTATTGCATTTATGGAGGGAGAGGTGTATGCTGGGTAATGGTACAGCTAGCAACTTTATTCACCCGCTTCGGATGTTATCAGTCCATCGGGCATTATCAGCAGAAATCAGTCCCATAGATATGGGCCATCTCCACCTGCTAGATTGTTCAGAAGGTTGTTCTCATCCATCCAGATGGAGGATCACTAACAGGAGCGTGGGAAGACTCCAGAATCCACTCTGGCTGGAATCCGGTGGATACAGCAGTGTTTACAGGTAAGGCCATTTAAACGAACAGCATTTATAGAATGACTATTAAAAGTCAGCGAGTGTCAATGATGTTAATGTGGTTATGTTAGTAATACACCGAGTGCTAATATAACAGCTTTAAGATGCATTTGTAGATATTATTACGTGTTTTACCGTCTTTATGGTGCTAGCTTAAAGTTACGGTGTAAACGTTAGCTTATATTGGAGTAAAGCTGTTACTGTTTAAACGATGTTAGGACAGAAATATTAGCTATTAGGAGAAGAGAGAGAAGACAGCTCAAGAATGATTGGAGGGAGTGAGAGCCTGTGGAGGGAGTGAGAGCCTGTGAGGTAAGTGACGGAAGTGACGGGGTAAGGTAAGCGACCCATGTTGTAGGTGACGTCAGACGCCAGAGATTTGGCGGGAAAAAAAGCGAATGGTAGCGTAGAATTTAACAAAGTTTCTTTAATCTTCAGTATTGCCAAATAAACTAACCAACTGTCATATAACTAACAACATCTGTCCTATCATCTCTAACACCCTGGAGGACAACGAGGAGAGTTTAGACGCTCTCCAAGAATACATCGACCGGTGCTTCGAGGATTTAGTAATGAAGAAGGCCCAGAGCATGTCTTCCCCGGACAAAACTGAGACGGCGTCATCTAAAAGATGTCACCTGGCAGACTCCCCCGGCACAACATCGCCTGCCGGCAAAGATATCGTCGACATCCTGGAGTCAATCGATAAGCGATTGTTCAGTTTTGATGCGAGGCTGTCCCTGGTGGAGATCTTACACCGGGAATTTCAATCTCTAAAAGAATCCCTGGAGTTCAGCCAGAAGCAGGTGGAAACACTTGCTGCAGAAAACGCCACGCTACGGGACTCGGTCAAATCTCTAACCGAAAATGTGACCCAGTTAAACACAGAAAATAAAAAAATAAAAGAGACCGTTATTGATCTACAAGCCCGTAGCATGAGAGATAATCTTGTGTTTTCTGGTATTCCAGAGTCTGCCGGAGAGGACCCGGAAATGACCGTGAGAAGCTTCATTAAAATCCACCTGAAGCTGCCGGAGGACACGGTGAAAAACATAGGGTTTGAAAGAGTGCATCGCATCGGGGCTCCAAAGACAGGAAGCAGGAGACCGCGTCCTATTGTGGCCAAATTCGGCCACTTTAAGCAGAAGGAGCAGGTGAAGAGTCGCGGCAGAGAGCTGAAAGGAACGGACTTCAGCGTGAACGACCAGTTCCCCAGAGAGATCCTGGAACGACGCAGGGTCCTGTTCCCAGTCCAACATAGTTTTTTTCAGAAAGGCTCCCGGGCTGTCATCGCCATGGACCGGCTCTACGTGGACGGACAGCTCTACCGCGACCCCGGCATCAATCCATGGCTGTATTGACTGCACACCAGATAAGAATCCGCTACACTATTCTCGTCACTCACACTCTCTTGTATTAACTTTTGATTAACTATGTAATATCAGTTTGCTAATTTAGTATAACGTCACCGTCACTCTCTGCCAATGCTTTACTTGGAATGTTTCCGTTTTTATTTCTTTTCCCCTCTCTCTCTCTTGTCGCTCACCTTGCTCTTTGGTTTCCTTGCTTCTCTTTTCTTTCACTATGTCGATCACCTGTTTCCCTATCCATCCACAAACGACACTGTCTATTTCTACATGCTCACTCTGCACGATCACGCACACACATGCGTTTAAAGGCAACACATTTACAACAGCCACACAGTGCACACAGATATAGGACACACACGCACACATTTGCTCATTTTAGTTATTATGCACACACATAGTCAGACCTATGGAGCTTCACGCTGCCATTTTCTTCTCTTTATTTACAAAAAAAAAAATGTGTTTCCATTTTCCTCACCCATCTAAGCAAGACACACAGCGTATGTCATTAGCCACAAACACACAACTATGGGCACGCTAAGGTTTGTCTCATGGAATGTTCATGGAGCTGGCTCTAGGGAAAAAAGGTTAAAAATACTTAACCAACTTAAAAAACTACAGGCAGACGTTGTTTTATTACAAGAAACCCACATGCCTGTCACAGGTTTGAATAAATTTAAAACACCTGAGTTTCCTAATGTGTTCTCAGCCTGTTGTAAGTCTAGACAAAGAGGAGTAGCAATTCTAATACATAAAAATATTAATTTCACAGTACTCGATACAGTTATAGATCCAGAGGGCAGATTCCTAATAGTCAAACTATCTATACTTAACCAAAAGCTAGGTATTGTAAGTATATATGGTCCGAATGTTGATGACCCCTCATTCTTCCACTGTTTTTTTAGTACACTCTCCGAACACCTAGATTGCACAATTGTTCTTGGAGGCGACCTCAACCTGGGACTAAATGAAAAAATGGATAGGCTCAATACAGCAGGAACTCAGCGTAATTGGCAGTCCACAAATATAATCAAACAGTATATGAGCGACTTTGGTCTTTGCGATGCATGGTGCTCCCTCCACCCCAACAGTAAGGAATATTCTTTCTTCTCACATGTTCATCACTCCTACTCTCGTCTGGATTATTTTTTGGTCAGCAGCTCACTGCTGAGGGACATTTCAGACACTGAGATTCATCCTATAGCTGTCAGCGATCATGCTCCTGTATCTTTAACACTAATGCAGAAGAATAATACCACACCAAGTAAAAACTGGAGATTTAATACATCACTGCTCAAAGATGAAGAGTTTATCAAATACTTTAAAAAAGAATGGACTTCATATTTAGACTTTAATGACATTCCTGGAACATCAGCATCTGTCCTCTGGGAAGCAGGGAAAGCCGTGATGAGAGGTAAAATAATCTCTTTCTCATCACATAAGAAGAAAGAAGAAAACAAAAATATTCAAGAACTAGAAAAAAACATCAAATCCTTAGAAGAAGCCTATGTATCACACCAAGATCAAGAAATATTAAACAAAATACGCAAAACAAAACTAGAATTAAATGAAATTATTAATAAAAAGACTAAATTCTTAGTACAAAGACTTCACCTGCAAAATTATTAACACGGTAATAAATCCGGACAATTTCTTGCTAACCAGTTAAAAATCAATAAAGAAAAAACAACTATATGTGCTGTTAAAGATTTATCTGGGAATACAATATATGATCTTAAAAAAATAAACAAAATTTTTAGGGATTTCTATGAAACTTTATATACACCACAAATAAATCCATCTAAAAACGAAATTGATCAGTTTTTGGACAACATAACTCTTCCAAAATTATTAGACACCCAAGCAATGGCACTGGATTCGCCACTGACACCAGGTGAACTCCAGGAAGCCCTGATAAGTATGCCCAATAATAAGGCTCCAGGCCCAGACGGCTTTCCTGCAGAATTCTACAAAGAATTCTGGACGATTCTAGCACCAGTTTTTTTACAGAATGTTGCAGGAAATCAAAGAAAATGGCAGACTACCACCAAATATGAACTCTGCAAATATCAGTCTCTTACTAAAACCAGGCAAAGACCCTGTATTTGCCTCAGGCTATGTCCACACGTACACGGGTATTTTTGAAAACGGAGATTTTCCGTTTTCGTTTTAAAAAATAATCCCGTCCACACGTAAAGGCAGAAATGAAGGAAAACGCTGCTACGAACATGCCAAAGCAGCAGGTGGCGATATATTCCTAACCGTGTAGAAATGTTGGCCAATCAGAAGTCTAGAAGCCTCGGCGGGAAATAGTAAACAAAGCTGGGGCATAGAAGCAGAACCGAGTCGTATGTGTGGAGGGACAGTAACTGTGCATGCATATGTAAGCATTTAAACACTGCAGAGAGTACAATTAACAGTAACAGTATTGTAGAAATTCATTTCACCGAAACAGCAACGTGGCGCACACTGTGACGTCAAAAAAGGCGCACACCTTTGACGCTGCGTTTTCTCCGTTTTTCTCGTCCACACGTAAATGCAAAAACGGAGTTTTAGAAAATATCCACCCTGGCTGGAGTTTTTAGAAATCTCCGTTTTCAGTGACCGAAAACGGCGTTTACGTGTGGACGAAAGGTGCAAACGCATAGAAAATCTGCGTTTTCAAAAATACCCGGGTACGTGTGGACATAGCCTCAAGCTATCGTCCAATATCCCTTATTAATGTAGACCTTAAAATAATCTGCAAAGCTCTTTCAAAGAGATTAGAGGAAAAAAAAACCCTTTTAATTCATCCTGACCAAACTGGTTTCATAAAAGGTAGGCACTCATCAACAAATACACGTAGATTACTTAATTTGATAGAGTACTCATGCAGTAAAAACATTAAAACCATAATATTGTCTCTTGATGCAGAAAAAGCATTTGACAGAGTTAACTGGAAATTTCTATTTGCAACTTTACACAAATTTGGTTTTGGAACCTCTTTTATAAACTGGTTAAAAATATTATAATTCCCCAACAGCTTGTGTCAGAACAAATGACCAGACATCCTCCAGCTTCTGTCTCCTGAGGGGCACCAGGCAGGGATGCCCACTCTCCCCTTCACTGTTTGCAATTTTTATTGAGCCACTAGCAGCAGCAATTAGACAGAATTCAGTAATTAAGGGCATAAAATGTAAGAATGTAGAACATAAAATCAGCCTTTATGCGGATGATGTGTTACTTTTTCTCCAAAACTCACAAACCAATATCTCTGGGGTGATTGAATTGATAAATTCTTTCTCAAGAGTCTCAGATTATTCAATTAACTGGTCAAAATCTACAGTTCTTCCGATTAATTGCTCCTTCCATAATTCTTCGCCTACACCACTGCAATCTGGAAATATAAAATATTTAGGTATTAATGTCTCTCCTAAGCTTTCAGAATTAACTAAAATAAATCACATCCCACTTTTAAAGACAGTAGAAAGCGATCTGGCATGGGAAGGGTCGCCGCTATAAAAATGATGGTCTTGCCAAAAATAAATTATTTGTTTTCAATGATCCCAAATAAGCCATCACAAGATTGGTTCAGATCTCTAGACTCATGTATTTCTAAATTCCTTTGGAAAGACAAACCCCCACGTATCAGCTTAAAAACATTACAAAGGACCAAGGATAAAGGAGGATTAGATCTGCCTAACTTTAATCACTATTTTTTAGCCAACAGGCTTCAGTTCATCTCTAGATGGTTTAAACACACCTTCTTAGATGAACCTTGGATAGATGTAGAACAGGCACTATGTAATAATCTAGAAATTTCAGACCTACCATTTATCAGTTCAAACATCAAACGACATGAATGCTTTAAAAGCATCAACATCAGCTCTTCTCTGACAGCATGGTGGGAGTTTCTAAAAATGACAGAGTCCTCATTAATCCCATGCAAACGTACACCTATCTGGAACAATCCGGACATATTACAAAACAATAATATGATAAACTTTCCAGATTGGAGTTGCAAAGGAATTAAATACTTGGAACATATATTGGAAGGAACAGACTTTATTTTGTTTGACAGACTAGTTACACAATATGGGATCAACAAGAAACGATTTTTGGAATATCAACAAATTAAATCCATAGTAAAAAAAGAAATTTAATCCCAGTGAAGCTGAATTACAAACACCACCAAGTGTGGTACATTTTTTTAATCTAAACCCCCCTGTAAGGAAGAGGACTCCCTTACTACATTTATTTGTATTATATTATCTGTATAGCACTTTAGAGCACACCTTTCACTTTATTAAAAGCACCTTATCAAGCACTTTATTTAGCATTGCACTTTAAGCATGGATTTGCACAGTAAAACATTTGCACACAAGAAGTTTAAATATTTATTGATTATTTATTGGGAATTTTAAAATCAGTTGGTAGCCTTGATTCAGATCCTGCACAGCTGCTCCTCATCAAGGAATGTGGTGGTTGTCTGTCAGGAAAGAAGACTGGTGATTGAGATCGTGATTAAGGTTTACCAGTAAGGAAAACTAATGCAAATGTGTGTGTGAAATCTAGGAATAAAAGTGGTGCAAATAAGTGTTTGTAAGATAATGATTACTCACCTTTCTTGCCTGTGTCCTCTTCAGGGTGTTTGGGCAAATGTTTCCCCAGGGTTCCAGACACCATTTAAAGGTTCCGGGAGAGACCATTGGTAAAGAGAGTGTGGTGAATCTTTTTGTGTTTGGGTTTCTGGGTTTTTATAATATTGGGTTTGGTGTAACATTAAAGTGTGAAATATTTATTAATATGAAAATGTGAAATGTATTTATGTATTTATTTATTCTAATTCATATATTATATACTGTGGTGGAAGGTTGGGATTTAAGAATTTACCTAAGAGTGGAATAATGGTTAAGTCGGTGACAGCTGAACATATTTAAGGCTGCCGGTTGTCATTAGAAAGGGATATTGTGCTGTGAAGAAGCTCGACAAGTGAATTGTTGTGAGGAGAGCTGTATGGCAAATAAATACTTTTGTTCCACTGCACTTGCCTTCGTCCATCTCACTGTGTTTCCAGCCGCTAAGGGCTGCGTTGTTACACCCCCCAAATTATTGTCTAAAATATACAGAATGCTTTCTGAAATAGATGAATCAATATCCCTCCCTATTGCAAAATCGGAAGCAGATTTATCAATCAGCTTAGACCAAAACCTCTGGTCTCAGATATGCTTAAAAACCTTTCAATGGATCAGAAATCCCAGTTTGCAATTAATACAATACAAAATATTACATAGAGTGCACTATACTGGTCATAGGATGTTCAAGATGGGCTATACGTCTTCCAACAACTGCTCACACTGTCAAGGCAATACACCAGACAATTACATCCACGCTCTTTGGTTCTGTCCACCAGTTCAGAAGTTTTGGCGTGAGATATGTGAAGACTTATCAAAGTGTCTGAAATGTAACATTCCAGCCTCCCCTTTAGTATGCTTGCTGAGCAACTTGGATGAGGTCACTGCAGAAATAAACACAGTCTACATTGTTTTTACAGCCCTATGCATTGCCAAGAAAATGGTCCTCCTTAACTGGAAAAATAAAAATAATCTTAATTCTAATCAAAAAAAAAACATCTAATAGATCACATTAGTCTTGATACAGCCTCTGCCACCACATTTGATCAATCCCTTTGGGCTCCTTTGATCGGCTTCATCACCTAGTGGGGGTGGGGGGTCATGGTTTGGTCCTGCCTTCCCTATTGTGATTGGTGTGGGGGTAGGGACGGCCTTAGGGCATCTGGGGAGTCCCTAGGGACGTTCCCCCTGGAGGGCCTAACCTGGGGGATGTGGCCATGACCTGGTTAGGGGCTCTGATGGCTCCTAGATGGTGTTTCCCTTGTGGCTGCGTATAGCGGAGTTGGGGGAGGGTCTGTACTGGCGGACGTTGGTTACTAGCCTGGTGGCCTGGTTGCCCCCGGGTGGGCCCGGGACGGGCGTGGAGGCTCGGGGGTCTGGGGGTGCTCCGCCCCCGGTCTGGGGTGCTGGCAGGGCCTTGGGGGCTTGAGTCCTGGCTGTTGTGTCACCGGGGCTGTGGGCGGGTGGGTGCAGGGGAGCTCAGCCCCAGTGCAGGGGACCTCTGGTGCATCAGCCCAACTGGGGGACTCTCTAACTGGTGGGGAGGCTGTTATATCTTTGCAGGTGGTCTCCTCTCTACAGGAGCTCACTTTGCAGGTGGGGGAGAGATATAGGAGAGGTAGAAAATGAACGCAACCTGGGTGTCTATTGTATTGTGTAGTTTGGGAGAAGATTGGATGATGGGGTGGGTGCAGTTTTCTCTGCGGTGGAGTCGGGTGGGCTGCCCTAGACTCTGTAGGGCTGGGCGGTGCTGCTGCTGTGGGCCCCGATCCGGATGGGCCTGGGCCCACTTGCCCTGGTGGGTTCCAGAGTTGGGGGTGCCTACTGGGGTCAGCGGGGGAGCTGGCCCCAGGGAGGGGCCGCTTGCCCCTCCCTTTCTTCCCTCCCCATCCTCAGCTACCTCCCTCTTCCCACTCTACCACACCCACCCACACACGCAGGGCTTGGGGTGCAGATATGTCACCAGGGTGCAGGGGATGCACTCCCCCTCTGTCCCCTTCTGGCCACCTGCACTCAAAAAAAATGAAATTGGGTGGTTGTTACATTTACAAAATTCAAACTAATGTGAACAAAATAATTTCATGTTTCTGTGGTGAACGTAATTAAATCATGTAGGATCTGCATGAAATCCAGCAACTTAATTTATTCTTGTTGAGATGACATGATACAATCTAGTAAGAGTGGTTAGTTGCCTGTGTTCACAAAATTCACAAGATCACAGAAGAGTTCAAACCACAGGAAAATCACTAGGGTTAGAAGAGACAGACAACCATACACACACTACGTACTGTATATGCCTTAGCTATTTATTGCGGTTTAACCTGTAAAGGACAAAAATGTACAGAAAATTCTATATAAAGCCTTGTAATCATAGTTTCCCTATTTTTTTAAGTCTAGATTGACAGCTCAGTGGCACAGTGGTTAGCACTGTTGCCTCGCAGCAAGAAGGTCTTGGGTTCAAATCTGCAATTTGGCCAAGTTTGCAGTGGGTTCTCTCCGGGCTCTGGTTTCCTGCCGCAGTTAAAGTCATGCATAAATAAAGGTTAGGTTAATTGGTGTTTCTAAAATATCTGTGAACATGAGTGCAAATGGTTGTCTGTCTCTCTGTGATAGACTGGTGACCTGTCCAGTACTCTGACTCCCACCCTATCACGTCTGGGATAGGCCCCAGCGTCACTGCAACCCTGGTAAAGATAAGAGGATGGATGGAGTGCAAGTTATTATAAATCCATTAAGATTTTATGTTAACCAGACTCTAGACTTTGTTACACTTTGTTGAACAAAAAAATAACCCTTTAAATGAACGTAAAATAATCATGGAAAGGATTTCCACATTAATAAATGGCTTTCTATCGCGATTAAGCATTTTTGTTGCACTAACATAATTTGCATGGGTTGGATCAACTCAATTAAATTAAGTTGGACTCAACTGTAGTAAAACAGTTGATTCATCATTAATTAATCAAGTTAGTCCAACTCAAGTATATCAAGTTGGAATAACAGAATTGCATAATGCTAAAATAAAGCAATTTAATTACGTGGAAATTCTTTCCATGATTTTTTTATGTTCATTCAAAGAGTTATTTTTTTGAGTGTGTGCCTCAATTTTATTCTGCAACCTAGACATCCACATTACTCACACTCTCACATAACACATACATATAGGGCCTTGGGGGTGGGCACGTTTTACAGCATCCAGAGGATGGTCGGTGTATTCCAACCCACCTCTGGCGCTGGTGCCCTACCCTCAATTTTAATGCATATAGACACTGAGGGTTTCGGGAGGAGCCGTGCTGCTCTCTGGCAGGAAGCACCATGCCCTCCTGTGTTTTAAATGTACTTTAGAACAGCACACAGCAACACTACATATGAGCGGGCGGAGGGAGGTTTGGGGTCTTCACTCACCCCGGTTCTGTTAGCCGTCAGGGCTGGGGGACTGGGAGGAGGTGCTGGCCGTCAGATTGGGGTCTGGGATGCGGGGCCTCCCTGCTACTGCAGATAAGGAGGCGGTCCGCTTGCCTCCACCCCAGAAAGAAGGGTTACACCTCCTGGGTCTAGGTGCGGCTTGCCCCTCCGGGGGCGGGGGTACCTGGACCTGGGATATAGAGTATGTTTGGGGAGTGTGATTGTCTGTGCAGTGTCTATTTGTGTCTGTCTACACGTTGGGTAAGTGCCGAGTATTTGGTTGTGTATATGGGGGTGGGAATGCACGTTTGAGTCTGCGTGCGCCTGTTCGTCTGTGTCTATATGTCAGGTTGGGCCTTAGATTCGACCTCTCTGGGAACATCTCAGGCCCTCCAAAGTACGGAGTCCTATCTCCCCTCACCACACTCTCTGCCGGTGGCTGATGCCCTCAGACGTTGGTGTGCTAGTGGTTCTTGTCGACTGGGGCTGGGCGCTCATGTATGTACCGGCTCACTCCTAGTGGCTGATTGGCGGGGCCTGGTGCCTGTGGCCCGGCTGAGCCCCTTCCGGGGGATGGGGTGCCCTCAGGCCTCTGGCCTCTGGGCCTGAAGCTCGGTCCTCTCTGGCGCCGCTGGCTGCCGGCAGAGCCCGCGGGCACGCCACTGCAACCCCCTCTGGCCTCTGCTCTGTGGCTGCTGGGTGACCTCTCGTTTGGGGCTCTACTTAGCTCTTCCCAGGAGTCCTCCTTGGGTCCTCGCACTCTGGGGCCTCTGGATGTCTGGGCCTGGATCTCCTCCATACCTGCTTCATGCCCTGGGGGATGGGGCTTTGGCTCCCCACACTCCCTAGCAGATAGTTACATGGAGAAACCTTTGGAATACAAGCATGCTTATCCACACAGGTGTACACATGGGTGTTCACAGACACAAACTACACCTTTCTTGGCTGCTACCTCAAAGCACATTGTGCGCTGTCTATCTTGCGTGCTGCACAATAGCATTTGTTATTTAGTATCTACTGTTATCTACTGCTGGCTAGTTTATTGTGATGGTGCTGTATTTATTATGTTGCTGTTTTTTTGTGTTTGTTTGTTTTCTCTTCTGTTTTCTTTTCTCCATACAGGTGATCCAGGTGTTTTGTTCGTTTTCTCTTTCTTTCTCACCATCTCTTCTCCCCTCTATTATTCTTTCTCTCCCTCTCTTTCTTTCTTTCTTTTTCCCTGTCCTATCCCCCAGTCATGTCTGTCCCGACTGTAACAACCGAAAATAAAATAAATACATAATTATAATAAAGGTCAATCAAATGGACCAATATGGCAAGGCCATGATGATCCACTTGGTAAAGTAAATCCGCTTGGCATCTCTCTTGGCCTTAAGACAACAATTCTGATGGCTAAAGATCCAAACGGGACAGGGGAAAGAAAAAAAAAAAAAAAAAATATTAGCTTCTGTCATGATTGATGAAGTTACTAGTTAATAAAGTTTCCAGTAAAGTGATTAATCACAGCCACAAATTGACATTAAATATCTCGATTAGTTTCAATGCATCTGTAATAAATATGTGCAAGCAGTGTTGCCAACTCCTCAGTAAGGAAAATCGCTATTGGCTGTCCTAAAAGTCGCTAGAAGTCGCTAAATGACGTCATCACCTAATTTGCATAATTTGTTATGCTAATGTAATCCTAGCCTATGTTGTTGGAGAGACAATAACATCGTGGAAGAGACATAAAGTGAGTTAAAAAAAAAACGTCCTAAATGCATTTAGAATTTATTTAGAACTACAAATTAAATTTCTTTTAGCAATTATTGTTTTTTAATGTCACAATTCCAACCCTGCTCCTTTATCCGGGCCTGGACCGGCAAAAGTGACCTGAAATAGTCACTCTGGTGGAGTTACTGTGTGTGTGTGTGTTTATAAGTAGTTTTAAACCTTGTGATCCACAAAACAGCATAACAGAAAAAGAAGAACTGACTGTGTTACAGTCAGTGCGGGAGCAGCGGCTTCGCTCATGCGCGGTTCATTTGGAGTTTGGACGCACAGGTGTGAACATCTCCTGCAGCGGGTGGAGGACTATCCTCCGCCCGTAGTGTTGTAAATAATGTTGTAAATCCAAGCCCATTATGTATTCATGATTTGAATCTGGTTGTGTGAAATCCCAGAAATGAACCCTAGACAAAGTGAATCTGTGAACTAAGGTGTAGGTCTAATAGGTTATGTTGTGGGGATTCTCGGGTTGGGGATGGGTGTTCATACTGGAGTGCAAAATTAAAACCAAGATGGACAAGAAAAGTTCAAAGCCATCGGGTCCTCAGTTTAGGAAAAAGAAAAAAGAAGAGGAGGAGAAACAAGCAAAAGATACATCACAGCGACGCGACGAAGGCTTTCCCAATTCAAAGGCTGCTCGAAATGCGACCTTTATTTCCCTGAATTTTAAGGATGTGGCGGTGTAGACTTCATGGCCCAACATATCCCAGACTTCATAGCGCGGCGGTGGGTGTGGATAATTTTGCCGAACAAAATGGTGGAAGCGGAGCGGCCGAAGAGCAAACTTTTAAAAGTACAGAATATTATGTAACTTAGTTATGTGCAAATGTTTAGTAACAAAGAACATTAAAACATTACTGTTGGCCTGTCAGGAAAGTTATGTGACATTAGTGATGTTTGTACTAACTTGGTTTAAAAGTCTTTACTTTAAAATATACGCCGTTCAGTAGTCGACCTTAATCTTACAGAGAATGTGGTGATTTTATTGATAATTAAAGTCAGTCATATATCCACAAACACAACAAGCTGAAAGTCAGTGATGCTGCTCGGTTTGCAGTCCTGAATATCACGGCACAAGCAGGATTCACTGCACTGTTAATGTTAGCTATGTTATATTGCTGCCTCTGTTCGGTGGTGTCGAGCCAAACGGACTTTAACGTGTGTTTGAACGAGCTGACGGTTCACTCGGTAAGCTGAAAGAAAGATGCTTTAATCACAGGAGTCACACATGTGTCCACTGTACCATCTAGGAACTCTTCTTGTTTAGCACTCGTAATAACACAAACACTAAATCCTCCTTCTCTTGTGCTGTTCTGTAGCAGTGTGTACACCTGAGACTGTCACCTGTCTGTCCTGCACTCTCTCTCTGTTTCTTTCTCTCTGATTGTGGAATAAAAGTATGAACATGTATTTATAAGTTACACTTGTGTTTGAATCCTGCAGCTTATCACACATTTGATTTCCATGTGTGACAACTGCAAGTGTCCAGAGTGAGGACAGACTGAGAGACCCACTGCTGCACATCATCTGTGAGGCTTTGCACCCCTGATGATCCACCAGGACAAACTCAGCAGTGTGTGAGGAAGAGGAGGAGGAAGAGCCAGTAGCAGCTGACAGATGGAGAGAATAGACAGACTGTTCCCTGTTTGTGAAGGACTGCTAGAAAAGTTTAAAATAACTAATTGTCTGTCCTGAATCAGTCTTATTAGGTAATGTTCAAATAATTTTATCATTCCAGTGTTTTCAGTGTGGGAGAAAGTACTCAGGGCCTTCAAGTTACACACTATGAAAGGCAGCAACAAGTTTAATATTCAGAAACATAAAGTATGTATCAGCAGCAGAATGGAGCTAAAAATAAATGTTTGTTTCAGTTCTATGAAGCTTTGAGTATTTTGGATTAGTAGTACTGCTGTGTTTGTTGCATCATATTGCTGTAATTGTTTATATGCTTTATATATTCTGCGGTAAGTTGATCTATAGTGTTACATCATATTCTATGAGGATGTTATGTGTTTGTATACTTTCTGCCCAGTTTGACCCATTTAGCAGAAGTCAGCCTGTTTAAGGCTCTGATATCTATTCTGTATGACTTACAGCAGTTATGACATGGTCTGATTTTCTCACCCAATAAAGGAATATTTAATATATCAGTCTACTCTTCATATATCAGAAACAGTTATCACAGCTCGTACATTTTCTTTTTGCACATATATGTAAGCATTGAGCCAAATTTAGTAATGCCAACAAATTAAATGAACAATATTTGTCTCTTACATATGATTCATCCATACATATTTATCCACTTTAAAAGATTCTTGTCTTTGAGTGAAGATTTAAGGTGATGGGAAATATAAATAACTGAAACTTGAATCTTTACTGAAGCTCAGTATTTGACACAGAGTTCACTCACA